>NC_027749.1:4529121-4531347 GCF_000695525.1 Brassica oleracea var. oleracea | reverse complement strand
TACCGACGGACAACGTTCGTCGGAATATACCGACGGACATATATCCGTCGGACTTTACCGACGAACTCATTTCCGTCGGAATATACCGACGAACGTGGTTCGTCGGTATATTCCGACGACCGATGTCCGTCGGTAAATTCCGACGCCCAAAGGTCGTCGGAATAAACCGACGAACCACGTTCGTCGGAATTGTAATTTTCCGATGAACTCTGGTCTCGTGTAGCCGCATCGTAATATCGTCGGAAGTTCGTCAGAATGACGTTTCTCGGTATTCGTCAGAAAGTCGTCGGAATTTCTGACGAAATTCCGACGAATTTTTTTTTTCCGACGAAACGATACCGACGGACGGGTTCGTCGGAAATTCGTCGGAATAGACCGATTCCGACGAATTTCCGACGATTTCGGCCATCAGAATCCCCCTGTGTTCTTGTAGTGTTTTGTTCATCTATTAAGAAATTACTAATTTTAATTTAATTTACCTACTTTTGCATAAAACAGCAATACTATACCTAATTCAATCAATAAAAATCATATAAGAAAATAGAAATAGTTATAAACATCAATCATATTTATTTTCTTATAAAAACTTGAAAACATCTCTCAAATTGAAACAAAAACAAAAATCTCAAATTTGTATACAATGTTTAGGTGCGTCATTATGCAATCAATATATAACTCATTGTAATTTTGACGCCCCTCGGCTATATGGGCACAATGTCCAAGTAAACCATTTAAGAGAGAAACAATCAAAACCTTTTCGATATAACATTTTCGATATAATTGTTTTGAAAAATGAAACCTTTTAGACAATTTTTTTTAAAGTTCAAGATTAAACGGTTAATAAAAATAATTAATTAGGAGAGACGAACAAAAGGAAAAAAAAATGAGAGATGCGTGAACAAAGCTCATGCATTGACCAGAAAAAGAAAACAATAAAAAAAAGGGAAAAAAAAGCAAAATTCATGTCAATACTATGTGCTAGGGTTCGTGCAAATATACAACTCATGTTGATTTTCATGCTCCTACGCTAGATATACATAATAATCTGACAACCCCAATCAAGAATAACAGTAGACCTTTTAGCATACCAAAAAAACCCATTAATTCAATAAACAAACATCAACCACAAAAAAGATGGGGAGAAGAAATTTATGTGCTTTAATATGTGTAACATTGATGATGATAGTTGATGTAAACGCAGGTATTCTTCGCAGAGTAGGTGGCGGACGATACACTTGGAACCCCAAAGTTATTCTCTGACTGGGCCTCCCGCGAACGCTTCTACTCCGGAGATTGGCTATGTTAGTAATTACTTTTCCAAGTTATTATTTCAGCTTGCCACATTTTAATTAATTTTGGTGTAAAATATAGTTTATTTTTAATTTAATTTCACATCTAAAATTGGCAGATTTTGGGTTTGATTTAACCAGACACAATATCCTCCAAGTAAACAAGAGTAGCTACGAGCAATGCATCAACATCGATTTCATATCCAACGTGACACGAGGCGGACGAGATGTATTCCAACTCTTTCAGCCAAAGCCTTATTACTTCATTTGTGGTAGAGGTTATTGTCACCAGGCATGACGCTCACTGTTAACGTCCTTCCTAAGCCGGCGCCATCAACTCCAACCGCTATCATCACTCCCGCCTCAACCACCACTACTCTCATACCCTCAAACGCTTTTGCCGCTGTTACTATGGCCATTCTCACCTTCGCCTTTAAGACTTCATACTTCAACTAGATCATGTTTCTTTTCCGGACCTTTTCTTTTACATGTTACGAAATATTGAAATAAGAGGGGCCACTTCCACCGTAGAGATTGTAAAAGAGTCTGAACTTTGACTAGGTTTGTTATTTCATATTTGTTGGGTTTTAATTGATTTTACGGAAGAATCTTTTCAAATCTTTAGAAACACAAAAAAGTATAAGAACAACTTTTTATTGCTTTATAAACTTTTCAAAACTAAGGTTCTCAGTATTTTTCTTAAATTTTATGGAAGAACTAGGAGTTAACCCGCGCTACGCGCGGAGCTATTTTGATTTTTAAATGTTAACTATATAGTTATTCATTTGGACGTTGTATTCTGAACAACAACAAAATTCTAAATTGTATGTTTGTGTGAATAGTAATTTCTTTAGAAAAAAACAGAAAACTATACATTTTTCATATAGATGTTTCATATAGTTTTCCATTTTTATATTATATATTTACTTATTATTTA
>NC_027749.1:4527733-4528169 GCF_000695525.1 Brassica oleracea var. oleracea | reverse complement strand
TTCTACCTCCGAATGAAGAAGTGAAAGACTTGCCCGGACATTCCGTGCCCCTAGCAATCCATCAAAACCCGCTAAAGTGATGTACCAGCCTTGTCCTAAGAATTGTTCCTTATCTTTCCATGAGCAATCTATGAAACACCATTTTCCTGGTATTGTTGGTACAATTCTTTCATGTACTTGATTTGCAACCCTCTGATTATTTGTTACATGTGCCTCCGTCCAAAGTGTTGATTCTAATTTCGGTAGTTTAAGCGTATCTCTTGGATCAATATCCAAATTGCTAAAAACTTTGTTGTTTCGACCTTTCTAAATATACCATAATATCCACGCAAATTGGTGATTCTCCATTTTTGGATTAAATCTCCAAAAAAAATGATCCACATTTTTATGTCTTATAGTCTATATTTACTAATTATTTATTTTACTATACATTTTT
>NC_027749.1:4527043-4527512 GCF_000695525.1 Brassica oleracea var. oleracea | reverse complement strand
TATACTATAAATTTACTTATTCTAATTTTCTTGTTTTTATATCAAATCATAATATTATGATAGATGTGTAATGTGATAAAAATAGTATCTTATATTTTATGCTTATTTTTCTTATATTGTATATTTACTTACAAAAATATTTGAAAATAATAAAATGTTAAACTATACATTTTCAGATAGACTTTTAATGTAATTTTTTATTTCTTATATTGTATATTTATTTATCTAATTGTTTTGTTTTATATCAAATCATAATATTACGATAGATGTTTAATGTAATATTTATATTTCTTATATTATATATTTACTTATTATTTACATTATTATATATTTTCAGATAAAGGTTTAATGTATTTTTTGTATTTTTATATTGTATATTTACTTATAATTTATTTTTCTTATATTTTATATTTACTTATTCTAATATTATAATTGATGTTTAGTGTAATATTTTTATAATGTAAATTTA
>NC_027749.1:4518420-4526223 GCF_000695525.1 Brassica oleracea var. oleracea | reverse complement strand
TATATTTACTTATTATTTATTTTTCCTTATATTGTATATTTACTTATTATTGTTTAATGCAATGTTTCTATTTCTTATATTATATATTTACTTATTATTTATTTTTCCTTATATTGTATATTTACTTATTATTGTTTAATGCAATGTTTCTATTTCTTATATTATATATTTACTTATTATTTATTTTTCCTTATATTGTATATTTACTTATTATTTATTTTTCCTTATATTGTATATTTACTTATTATTTATTTTTCCTTATATTGTATATTTACTTATTATTTATTTTTCCTTATATTGTATATTTACTTATTATTTATTTTTCCTTATATTGTATATTTACTTATTATTTATTTTTCCTTATATTGTATATTTACTTATTATTTATTTTTCCTTATATTGTATATTTACTTATTATTTATTTTTCCTTATATTGTATATTTACTTATTATTTATTTTTCCTTATATTGTATATTTACTTATTATTTATTTTTCCTTATATTGTATATTTACTTATTATTTATTTTTCCTTATATTGTATATTTACTTATTATTTATTTTTCCTTATATTGTATATTTACTTATTATTTATTTTTCTTATATTTTATATTTGCTTATTCTAATGCGATAATGTTTAGTATGATATTTTTATTTCTTATATTTTATATTTAGTTATTATTTTATAGATGTTTAATTTAGTTTTTCATTTCTCAATTGTATATTTACTTATTCTAAATTTTTTTTTATATCAAATGATAATATTATGATAGATGTTTAATGTAATATTTCTATTTATTATATTGTATATTTACTTGTTATTTATTTTTTCTTATATTGTATACTTACTTATTATTGTTTAATGCAATGTTTCTATTTCTTATATTGTTTATTTACTTATTATATATTTTTCCTTATATTGCAGATTTACTTATTATTTATTTTCTATTTTTTTAAAAAAAATACCACATGTCATATTTTGGGAGAATTTTTTTCGGTGATGTGGAATCTCTATGGAGCCTCAAAAGGTCACTTTTATTAGTATAGATTCTTCAGATACTTAAATTAATATGGAAGACAATTGTCTTATATATGTGAGATATATAAACACAAACCTAATCTAAACAGAAAATTTCATATTCCAATTTTTATCTTTTAACATATTAAACAATTATTAATATGTTAACTTTCTACACAAGTCTTGGAATTGTCCAATATTAACTCCCTTAATTCTGATTTGAATTAGGGAGATCAATTTCTTGACCTCTAAGTAAATTCTTTATTTGTTCTAACTTAATTCTCGCTATTGTCAACACCTGGCATATGCTTAACTTTTATTTTCCTATTTTCCACACACTCATGAATGAAGTGATACTTCGAGAGTACGTACTTACTCCTTCCATGAAAAATTAGGTTCTTAATTAGAGCAACTAGATCTCGATCCGCGCAACCGCACGGGTTTTTTTTCATTTATTTTTATAAAAACATTTTGTTTTCAATTCTAAATTAGTATATATTATAATATATATGCATCTATCAATTTTTAAAACATAGTAAGTTTACGGTATATTTTTTTTCATTGAATAGATTGTTTCAAACTTTCATATGTATTTGTATCTTCTTCTATATATATTTTTTTGATTTATAATTTCATTATTAAAATCGTAACTATATATATAAAGATTAGTAAAATATTGTCTTATTGTCATATTGAAAGATATTGTAACATTTCACAAATTTAGAAAGTTTTTAAAAAATTAAATTTTTCGCTTTATAGATTATATTATCGAGTAAATAATTAAATATTTAGTTTTTGTTTAATTTTTAAAATAAACTATATAGTTTAAAATTTATTTTCATTGGTTTGAGGTAGTAAAGATTAATAATTATTAGATAATATGATTTTTGTTATTTAAAAAAAAATCTTTATAATTTTAAAAGTTAACATCGACAAATATTTAAATAATTAACATATGGATGTATAGTATTACAACATTAAATTATATCTATTTAATTTATACTATCTATAAATCAAATGGATCATCTATTGTTTAAATCCAATCATTGATAGCCCAATAAAAATTTCTGGTAGGCCCGAAATTTAAATGATAAGATTAGAGATTAAATGTAACATGACTTTCTATAAATAGGTCCATTAGGTCAATTTCTTAAAAAATCACACATGAATCAATGTTGCGACTTCTGTTTTAATATATAAGATGGGTGACTTGTTGTCGATCCTAAGTATGACCTTATTGCCTACTTCACTTAGTATCTCACTCAAACTTCTTTGATCCATATAGCTTGCTTCGCTGCCCATGTTTCCCTCATAAGCTATACTTCACATGATGACAATGCGACAATGGCTGCTTCGCGACGTCCAAGTAATCAGTGATGAACCAAAATAGAATGCATGTCCTAACGTGCTGCTCCCGTCATCGACATCAATATTGTGACTGCTGTCACAATAACCAAAGACACTCATTGATCCATTTCTCTTGAAGAACAGACCAAAGTTTGTTGTTCCTCTTACATACCGTAGTATGTGCTTGATGGCTTACCCATGAGAGTCTCTCAGATTTTGCATGTATCTACTTAGAACATCCACTGCGTAATAAAAGTCGGGTTTGTGTGAAGTAAATACCTCAAACAGCCTATGATCTTCTGTAATTCGTAGCATTTATCTCTGGTTCATCTTCAGCTTTTCAGATCTTTAAAGTTGATTCCATTGGTTTGTGAGTCATGTTACACTCTTCCATCTTTGTGTCACACATGATTCCTTGAGCATACCTTTCTTGTTTTATCTTGATTCTGTTTGCTCCTTGAATCACTTCTATTTCAAGGTAATACGTTAACTTTCCTAGATCAAACATCTCGAACTTCTTTGTTATCTCTTCTTTGAATTGCTTTAATCACTTTAAGCGAAGTTCCCGTCACAAACAGATCATCAACATAAATGGTTACTAGCAAGGAGTTTCATCCTTCATTCTTACGTTACACTGACGACTCCTTTGTGCACTTCTTAAATCTCATCTCCTATATAACCTGATTGAGTTTTATATTCCATGCTTTTGCTGCTTGGTGCAATCCATACAAAGCCTTGTGTAACACATAAACTCAATCATCTTCTCATTTCTTTTCAAAACCTTCGGGTTTTATCACATACACTAACTCTTTCGACCATCATTCATGTAATTTCTCGTTATTAATGTGTTGATTTGCTCATTTGATTTGTAGCTTTAAACTTTGAAGTCAAGATGGATACTTGGTTTTTCGCTCTACTCGCTAATTGATTTACCTAGTGAAAGTGTTAGAATTTTTTGCTTGTACTTGTACTTGATTCGATCAAGTACTTAGTTAGTCAAGTACTTGCCTACATTTTAAATACTTTCAAGTTACTTGGTAATACTTGATACTTGTTTATTTATGTTTATAACTTTTAAATTAAATGTACCAAAACTTATAAGTACAATTAAACATAAAATAAATACTTTTTTATTTTCATATACTTATTATTCTGTTTATTTCGTTCAAGTAATTTGATTCAGTACATATATATGACTCACTTGAAATAGGTACATATTACATCAAATACTTAAAAACTAATATTATTTTTGATTTTTATTACAATATCAGCAGTAAAATAAATATTTTTAATGGGTAATACAAATTTTTAAAACCAGTAACAAGTAATAAATTAAGCAATGAGTCAAATATTAAAAAGAAATTGTGGTACTTGATATTTGATTTATATTTGCAACTATTAAGATTTGCGGATTTATTACTTAGAAGCCGAGTCAAATAGCAAGTATTAACCGAGCAACAACTGTATGCCCATGCCTAACTAGGATGCAGTCATCATTGATTTGAGTAAAACAATATATTGAAGAGGGAAACATAGTTTAGGTCAATCATGCCACAACTGCCTGTGTGAAACTTGGTAAGAACCATCGATTTCCAGAGAGTTGATCAGACGAGCAATCAAATTTGTGTAGTTGCTCCATCTTCCGCGTCTCGAGATTGAAGAGAAAGATATCACTTGTATCGTTCTGACTTGCATTGAAATAGATGGAGTTTCTACTGATGCCCTCATAGTTATTGGCGAGCACAGTGATGCCAAGATCCAGAAGCATTGACTCGTCCCCCAAGGAATAAACTCGTTTAAAGTCACCTGATGAACAAACTTTGAAGAGACGGAATGACCAGATTCTAGACTTAGGTCTTAAGTATGTTTCAACCTTGAGGACATCTCCAGTCACCGTGACTACAAGTTTTGTGACTACAAGTCTCCGTCTGTTAGTTACATGAGGACGTCTGGGACCACCACCATCGAAGGCAAATCTTTCGACGTAAACACATCTACACCAAAAGCTTTGTTGCGGAATCTCTCCTGAAAAATCATAGATCCTCAAATCACGGGAATAACTAAAGAAGTAAAGCTTGTGATCCTTGTAAACCATGTCACAACAATCTAAAGCTTCCGGGATTTGAGTCCACGAGTTATCTCCTTTCTTGGAATAGACCACACAACAGGTTCCAAGTCCCCACGAAACTAGATAATCTTTGGTTTTCTCGTCGATCCAAAACACAGGGGATCGTATGTGCATAGGTTTACCCGGCTTGCTTCCGTCGGGACATGTAATGCGAAACCCAACTACCATCCGCTCCAACTTTGTCGTTCCGACCTGTGACTCCACAGGAGGTAGATTGATCCTCTCCTTGGTGAAGAGATTCACAAGGTAGAGATTACTCAAACGGTTTCGCATCAAGAGCCAGCTTCCACACGTCTTTAAACAAAATATCCTCGGGAGCACCAAATCCAGATCTTGCGTCCTGTAGAGTTTTTGGGCACGCATTGTCTCGAAGCGGAGTACCAGGACCGACACACGGATTTAGCTCGTCGGAAATCGGTAAAGCTTAGGCGTTCAAGCAGCGAGTTCTGGAGATCTGAAGGGAGCTCCGACCAGGATTTGAGACGCTCATGGGAATTAGGGTTATGACTCTCCTCCATCTTCAGAGAGAGATTTTTATATTAAAATTCGAATTGTTTACTCTTCATACTTACCCTCAGAAGTTCCGTATTTATTACACAACAACAAGACCGTCTCACTCGAACCTAAACTAGGGAGTGAGTTGGTAATGTCGCGTCATGTGTACATGGGCTTTATAGGCCCAGTCAACCAGTGTATTCGGTTATGATTTTGCATATAAAGATAGTATAAATGAGAAAATCGTTTACAGATTTTTAGGAGAGCTGGTTGTTTTTGTTATCCATTACAGAGAAAGAGAGTTTACTGGTTGTTTTTGTTATCCATTACAGAGAAAGTGAGTTTATGCAGAGCCCTTTTGGCTAAACCGTCGGCCACACAGTTTTCCGATTGGGAGAGATGAGAGAAAGATATTGTCGCAAACCCAGAGGAGATCACTCAGATATCAGAAATGATTCCGATGTTTTTTTTATAGCTCTAATGAGCGTTGTGTTGTCGGAGAAAGCTTTTAGAGTTGAGAACCCCAAAGTTGTCACCATGCAGAGAGCCGATCGCATCGCCAGTGTTTCTGCTATGAGTGGTGATTTGACGAAGGTTTGGATCGCCGATCCCATAGAAGGAGTTGACAGGGATGGGCCTAAGAAGACCCATCCTAATCCCGCAGTCTTCGTGACTGAGTTCCAAACTCCGTATGTTTTGCATGTAATCGATCCGATGTCCTCTGTTCTTCCCGATGGTTGTCCCAGAGAGATCCGTGAGCCTGCAGGTGATACGGTAGATTTTTTGTTGTTTCCTTGCGCTAATGACCATCCATTTGCTAATTTTAGTCCTTTTAGTGCAGTTTCTTCCGGTGAGATTGCTTTATCTTCGAAAACTAGAGTATTTCTTGCTGTCCAAATGGCCCATCAGATCCACGAGAGGACATTAAAGGTGATACCTCTCGTCCAAATCTTCGGCACAAGATTAGGGTTTTCGTTATTCAACTTGTTCTTGACGGAAACACCATCTTTTCATAAAACTTGTAGCTAAAACTTTTTGTAATCACACTGAATTCAATAAATGTTTTTCAACTAATTCACACTAAATTCGTGTTTACATTCTATTCGTGCCAAATTTATATTAAACTTCATAAAAGAACGTCAGTTTTTTTGGGTCTATATGGATGTTGAGCAACACCGGGTGTAATTATGCACTACAACTTGATCATTTCAGCATCCTTTTTTTTATGATCCAAACTTTTCCAATATTTTTATAGTATTCCGAATCGTACGTAGATCTCTAAACACTCTAAAAAAGACTCAAAATAATATAAAGATTTTAAAATAAAAAATTTACCATAGTTAAAATCTATTAATATCATGACATATAAACTCCACTAAATCTATCATTTACTTACCTCCAAACAAAATAAACATCAAGAATGCAGCTGCAGCCATAATCTTTGACCAAGCGCACCCGTCACCAAGAATATTAGATATATGAATTAAGAATTATAACTTAACTCGAAACACTTAAAATCTTGGGAAATTGCACCCCATACACTGCACTTTTATCCTAATTAACCAAACACCCTAAATCCCACAATGTTATACCTTTTTCCATAGAGACAAATGAGTCAAATCATAGGTATTTTCATTTGTTTAGGGTTTTCAACCTATTGACTCTAAAATCTTATTACTACCTTTTATTCCATTTTTATTTAAAACTAGATTCTGATTTTTTGATAGCCTGTAACTGTTTGGCTTACGAGTAGAAAACAAAAACCAAACTAAACTGAATCTAGCATGTTGAATCCAAACCAAACTCAAATATATGTCCAACCATTGGATTTAATATTTTATCAGCTCAAATGGTTCGGTTTGGTTTCGTTTTAAACCGAACCGAAAAAATCGATGTATGTATATAATTAAATTAACTAAATATATTAATAATATCAAGATTTAAGCTATTTAACCATTTAACCGAAACAAATAAACATAGTTTTTTAAAAACATAACTAACAAATAAAATAAAAGAATATGAAACTTATACACTATCATTAAAAATAAAAAACTACTTATAATATTTATATTAGGTCCAAGAATAATAATAATATAAAATTAGTAAATTATATGTTTTACATTTTTATTATGATGTTTTGTTTTACATTTATATATGAAGTCAACTGATGATTTGTTTTATGTTTTAGAAATTATATTTTAATAACCGAACTAGAAGAAAATGAAAAATAAACTGGATTGAACGGCACAAACACAAACAAAACCGATTTTGACCTTTTAAGCGACATGCAAGTCTGTAACTGATTGGACAAAAATGTTCCAAATTTAGAAGAAGAACAAAAAAAAAAAACTCTAGTTTAATCTAAGAAGTTGTAATTAGGTGGAATCAACCGGATTGAATCAGATATATAGCATAATTATAGGTAAAACTAAATCAGTTTATTCAGAGATAAGAAACATTGCGAAGTGTCACATTGCACTTTGAATTATCAGACAGCGTCTGTAACGCCCGAACCATTCTAGGCATAGGTCAAACCACCGGCCAACAATCAAACAAGAACATGACCGACGGCCGACCGTCTACCAAGGATCGGGAGTGCTACATGACGGATAAACGGCCGATCCGGCCAAGGTCACGAAAAGTGCAATTCGTAACTAGGCCAGGCCGCCCACTAACACGTCCCGTCAGACCAAAGCCTAAGGCTTCTACCATTATGCTAATTACTAGCTCATCACCAAACTCAAACTCGATTTAAACTAGGGTTTAACAATCCAAAACACGATATAATATATATATATATATCAAACTCGGGCCCTGG
>NC_027749.1:4489161-4518320 GCF_000695525.1 Brassica oleracea var. oleracea | reverse complement strand
CACGACTCGATCACCCAAAGGATACTCGACCATTCTTTTTTTTTTTTAATGGGTTTCTACAGCGTCCATCCCCATGTTCGAAATTTCGCTAGGCGCAACGCGTGCGGTTGACCTGGGCTTAGCGCCGAATCAATTAAGCGGGGATAAAACGGGGATTAATCGGCGCCTAGTTTTAACACTATTATACATTTAATGTTATCTATTGTCAATATATGGCGTGTGGTGTGGTGGTTGGGAACGTTTTGTAACACCGAGAAGTCACCGGTTCGAAGTATATATAACGTAATTGTCATTTTTTTACAATTTGCTTTATTAAATGTTAATTACATTATTGCCACTGTCTCTTTCCCCAATATTTCTGCAACCCTAGTCGTGTTTCTTCTCCAAATACAGATTGTCCTTCATTTTTTTTGAGTTTTCTTGATGTTTACAACATAAATTAGTCAATTAATTTCGATTTTGGAGATCTGGAATCAATATTATTAGATTCAAACAGTTTGGAATAGAGATTTTGTGCGCTGATTTCTTCAGTTCTACGTTGAACTCGGAGAAACGTCGGGTCACCGCCTGGTCACCCAGATCAGACCCTTTTCGCTACGGTGGCCACACGAGCAGCGCCTGTCCGGTTGAGAACTCGGTTAACGCGGCGCGTTTTCGAACACGGGTCCATCCTAAACAATTTGCAGACAAACAAGAAAAATGTGCCAAATTATTATGCATACGACGCATGAGATAAGGAAATTGAATATGATTATTAATATACAATAACAATTTTTTTTAATTTTTTAAAGACGCACCATATGTTAAGTTTTAAATTTTAATGCAAATTGACTTAAAGTGTAAGTAACTCACTTTTAATGCGTGTCAGATACTCAAAAATCTCTACTCATGCATGAGGATGAAGTTAATACATGCCCACACATTCTTTAGATCTTGTATAGTAATGTATATATTTTTTCTTGGACATCCGCGGTATATTATTTGAGAAGCATTGCAACTTTTTTTGGTAGCCACATGTCATCACTAGAATGATTCTTAGAATCATTAGAAAAATATGTTGGTTCATCTAATTATATAATAAGTTTTTTATTAAACTAACAATAAATTCATCATTAATGTACTTTATTATTTCTTTAAATAAAATTTACGGAATTGCCTAATGTGGCTAAAATATATATGGCAATTAATAATTTTGAATAATAAAGATTTGATAAAAAAAATAGTGTATCTTCTATCATATTTGTTTAATTTTAAACATTAAATAAATTAAACAACTACAATAACCATATAATAAAAAATTAGATTTTTATGTATATGTTATATTTTGAATTTTTACAAACGATTATAAATTACTAAAACTGTTAAAAGTGTCACATTCAAATTTTGTGATTCATGGTTTAAAATTTTTGTTATGACAAAATACAAATGATTACAAAAATTATATAAGTAAAAAGTCTAATTTAATTAATTATTAAGATTAATATATATCGTTTTTAATTAAACTATAAACCATATAAAATACAATATTTTAGTTTCAAAATTTACTTTGAACAATTTTTTTGATAGAAGTTTTGAACAATCATTGACAACTTATTTTTTTTTAAATTATAAATTACTAAAACTATTAATCCCACAATGAAAATTTTGTTATGAGTAATTTAATTTTTTTTCCTATAAAAGATACAAATGATCAAAAAAATTATATAAGTAGAAATCATCATTTAGACATTAATATTAAAAATATATTAAAATATATTATCTATGTTAGTATCATTTAAATTTAATAACATATCCTATCAAATAAAAAAAATATTTTTTCGATTAATAAAATTTTTTTATATGTTCGCACTAATTTAATTATTTATTTAATAGTTACTGACTTTTAATTATTTAATATATATTTATTATATTTTATAATATGTAAAAAATATTTAATACATAAAATAATTTATATATATAATGTTGATTCCGCGCAAGGCGCGGATCTTAACCTAGTATTTATTTATTTCATAAAGAGAAGAATCACTGTAGTCTATTTAAATCCCAGTATTGAAGAGCTAGTGGTGTGAACAAAAAAAAAAGAGTTGGTGGAATCGACAACAACACTTGTCTCTTTCCGTCAATTTGCATTAAAATTCTAGCTACTCAATTTGAATTCCATGACTCTATTTATATACATACAATGTATATCCCATACCCGAGCTATACGTAATAAGCTATCCATACTGCATTGTACAAATCCATGGTTATATTATACGTATGAAACTGTGAGTTGAAAATCAAATGTTAGTAAGAATCTCCAACTGTTTGTAATATTCTTATAGACAACGAAGCCAAGTAAATAACCAAAAGCCCTACCCCCATTACACCACCAAGCCTCATCCGGTTACTAAACAGAACCAAGAACGACCAAACCAGTCCTACCACCAGAAACCCAAGACTCTCCAACAAACGAGGATCCGTCTTTATCACAATACTCAACGGATAAACCTCCCACGCGCATCCCACAAGCGATATCCCAAGAGCAAACAATGTATTAAAGATAGGACCCGCGTAACATCCCGATACAGCCACTTGAGCTCCTTCGTCCCCATCGTGCAGCGCCATCGTCACGTTTGTTATAAGATCTCCTATCGAGTTCCCCCACGCGAGGACCGTTAAGCCTAAGATCGACGGGCTTACCCCGAAAATGTAACCTAGCGAAGTTAGAAGCGCGACTAGCTCTTGCGCTGAGATGTAACTCCATGTCATGCTCATTACAAATCCTCCTGCTAACCATGGTAGTAACCATTTCTTTGGTGGGTTTGACTTCTTGGTCGTGGATATTGCAATGAGACCGAGAACTATACCGACCGAACACCCGGTTAGATACACAACTCTTGCCTCAACACTCGTTGGACTACGCTTCGAGTTCCATAGTAGCGATAACAGAACCGGAGCAAATGTGACTGAACCAACAGCTGTTGGTTTAGACCATTTGGCTTCACTCACAACAGGAATAGTCAATCTCCTAGGTAAGTAGATAGGTAAAGTCATAACCCAAACCACCATCTTCCAGTAGTAATGTCGCTGATGATCATCAGCGACATTACTACGATGCTCTTCATCAACAACACCATCATCAAGATCCACTCTTTGCAAGATTGGTTCACTAAGACTCCCACGCTTATGAACCGACTCAAGATCAAACTCACCACCTTCACCACCAAACCTCCAAGATAGATACACAAAGGCAACATAAACAGCATACAACGAGCAGAACCCAAGAGCGCCCCAGAAGTTAATCTTTCCATAAACCAAAATCAAACCCAAGGAGCCAATCGCCGCACAGAAGAAGCAAACGTCTCTTACAAAAGCAGACCTCTCGATCCTAACCCCTCTACGACGCAACGCGATGCTTATAATCCCAACCACAACGCACGTGACGAAAGAGGAACCTCCGACGACAGTGTTGAGACCAACGTCGTAAGTACCCTTCGAATCTTCCCCCATGAAAGAGACCAAACTCGCGAACAGATCAGGAGCGCCGTTGCCGAGCGAGAGAAGCGTCACGCCGGCGACGGTTGGGGATAGGTTGAGAAGCTTCGAGAGAGACTCGAGAGAGGAACAGAAATACTCGGAAGCGGTGTGGCCCAAGACGTAGAACAGAGCGAGGAGCCAGAGGAAGAGGAGGGATTGGCCCAAGAGTGGAAACTTTTCGAAGTTGCAATAGAGTAAGGAGAGGTAATCGACGAATCCTTGGCTCGCGCAAGGGTCGATGGTTTTCAGGTACGCGCACTTTGATTCGTAGTCGTGAAAGTGCTTCAGGGCACTGCATCCATCATGCTCTGTTTTGGGCTTCAAGACGCTGGAATCAACAAGGGTAGCGAAGAAGGTGAGGAGGACACAAAGGACGAAGACGAGGAATGTAATGTAAGAGTAACCACAACGGATTGAAGAGAAGGAGAATCCCATCAATCAGGTGAAACCTGGAACTAAAAAAAACAGAGGAGCCGGATCAAAAACAGAGGAACTGGATCAAAACAGAGTAAAACGATCAGGTGGGTTTTATCAAAATTTTAAGAGATTGGGTTTGTTAAGCGTGGAGAATCTATTAATGGGTCTCGATTAACAGACGTGAGAGAAACAGATAGATAAAACACGAACTCGACGCGGAGAGAGAGAGAGAGAGAGATAAAGGAAGAACCTTTATTAATATCTAGATAAAGCAAAAAGGTAACGAATCCACCACCGGTTTAAGGAAGAGAAGCGAGCGAAGCGAAGAATACACACACACGTACACTTGAACGAGGGACTTACCTGCCGAAGACAAACGTCAGAAAAACAGAGGAATCGAATTTTATTTTTATTTTTATATGTAGAGAATACGAAAAGTTTGTCAATTTGTCACTACCGTTTTGGGCTTCGGTGTTTTCAGACATGGCATATGTGTCGGCTTCGAGATCTTATGTGCGTCATTTTCCTATTCCATTACGTTTTCGTGGAAAGGGAAAGGAAAGAAAGACGAGGCTTTAGCGACTCAACAGCAAATTAGCCTTTTCCATTTTCCACAATTTAAGTAATATTTTAAGGAGCCGACCATTTTGTGCTGATTCCTCTACGCACTAACTATGGAAACAATAAACATTCCGGTTTTGTAATGAATAACCAATCAAAATCGAACCGGATAGTCAATTATAAAAATGCATGATGAAAACCGGGTCTAACGGAGTGGTTTGTTTCAACTTTGAAGTAAACCCGGCCAATTTTGTTTGTTTCAACACCGAACTGGACCAACTTATATAACTAACACATGATGCTATTCTTCCCGCTTTCTAAAGCTTGGTGTTTAGTACTATAACAAATTTTTTTTTTTTTGTCATCAACTTTACAAACTCATATTGACTCTGTGAACCACACTGGGATATATTGATCCATGTAAACTACAAAAGACGTTTCCTTCCTAGCGCTTCTGGCTAAGCTATCCGCCTTCTTGTTCCGCGTTCTTGGTACATAGATAATCTCTGCACTAGTAAAACTCTCTTTTTACAGCGCATGATTAATTTTCTCGAAAAATTATTTAGTGAAAGTTGGAAATTTATACATATGGTTTATAATTTTTTTTGTTTTAAAGTATATAAATTAAATTAAAATTTATATAAATATTATTTTATGAATATAAGATAATTCATTTAAATAACATGCCTCGTATTTATTTTATTTATATTATAAAGTTTTAAAGTATAATATAAATTAATTTTTACCTTTTTGTTAGTAGTCCAAATTTATTTTATCATAATATAAATGAACTATATGTCATTCAAATCATATGTGATAACTATCTACATATTTATGAAATAATCTGAAAAACTGTAATTGTAAAACATAACCTATAGTTTGATATACCATATAATCAAATAATATTAATATTATATTTAATCAAAATGAAACCTATTAAAACATATTTTGGTTTTATTGTATTAAAAAATAAATACTATAATATCACCAATTTAGAATATTAGTCAAATAGATTTATGAAATGTTTATATGTTACAAATCTTGGAATTGTACAGCAACACACAACCTTCCTTGAAAAGATCTACATTATTAAGTTTATGGCCTTTTTTTTGTTCACCAGTCTCAAATCTCTGTTACGTCTATTTCTAAAAATTTATTCATAGATTTTATTAACAGTAAATATTACACTATCCATATTAAGGAATATTTTAATGCGAAAAATATATCTGTAATAACTAAATAGTTCACATATTATTATTTATAGTGCTAAATTAATTGTTACACCGACTATGTACCATTGAAAATTTTAGATTGTAGTTTTAGGTTGAAATATTATTATGTGAAAAACATCATATATAAGCTTTATGAAAACATAGTTACATCTTCTTAATTTACGCTGAGCATTTTTTATAATAAATCCATGTATTATTTGGCCAATAATTTACATTCAGCATTATTTGGAATAAATCCTTGGTAGAGTTCGTGTATAATTTAATGTTGACAATTATTAAATACATCATTTCTATTAAGATTTTGAACGTGGAGAAAGTTATAAATGTTAGAATTAATTTGGAAAATCTTAAATGCAAATAAATAATGAAAGCTTAATGAAATTATAATAATTTAGTTGAAAATAATAAATTTTGTTATGCATAAAAATAGGAAAGACAGTGGAATGTAAATATCATGGAAAACTAAAGCCAGAATCTTATTAATGATTCTGCTTTAATAGTATAGATTACGCGAATATATTTTAGTTTTTATGTTCTTTTTGTTATGAGAAACTATATTCTTTTTAAAAAAAATTATTGCTTGTTAGGTGGAGTTTGGTAATAAAGTTAAGATAATCTCTTCTGGTTTCTTACTTCCAGTCATAAAAGTTAGGATAACTTGGAAATGTATCTATATCTTATTAAAACTCAAGTACAAAATTAGAGTGTTTGGAGACTCGAATAGAAGGATTAAAAAATTTGGAGTGTTTGGAAATATAGATAGTAGTCTTTAAAAAATATAAAGTTGTTTAGAAATAAGGATAGTAATATATTAAAAAGGAAAAAGTAATAGATTCATCTATCTATCTTATTAAAACTCAAGTACAAAATTGGAGTGTTTGGAGACTTGAATAGAAGGATTAAAAAAAATTGGAGTGTTTGGAAATATAGATAGTAGTCTTTAAAAAATATAAAGTTGTTTGGAAATAAGGATAACAATATATTAAAAAGGAAAAAGTAATAGATTCATCTATCTATCTTATTAAAACTCAAGTACAAAATTAGAGTGTTTGGAGACTTGAATAGAAGGATTAAAAAAAATTGGAGTGTTTGGAAATATAGATAGTAGTCTTTAAAAAATATAAAGTTGTTTGGAAATAAGGATAACAGTATATTAAAAAGGAAAAAGTAATGGATTCATGTTATTAAGAAAAATTAGAAGCCCATACATTATATTAAAAATATTTTAGTAAAACTAAAATTACTCGATATTCATATTTCAAATCAAAATAATAGTTTAAAATTGATTTATATCAAAAGTTCATTCAAAAGTATACATATATTCAAAATTTTATCTTTACTAAAATAGTTTCCAATAATCATTATAAGAAAAATGTTTATTTATATACAAGAAAAATTCAAACACCAACTTAAATTATGGTTTTTATATTTCATATTAAATTTTAAAAATATAATATATATGTGATTATTTATATGGTGGTACTTATAAAATACTATTAAATATATAATTATTTATATGATGGTACATATAAAATACGATCAGTTATATGATGACACATATATGATACTCTTTCCGTTCCTTAAAGTTGCATATTCTAGAGAAATATTTTGTTTCAAAAAGATCCATTTTTCATATTTTCAATGCATATTTTATTAACTACTTGCAAACTTTAATTGCATTGGTTGGACTTTTATTGGCTTAATATTATGGAAAAAAGATAAACACAAAAATATATAAATTTAATGTGTTTTATTAAAACGTGTGAAAAATCTAAAATATGTAACTTGGGGTTGCTGCGTGTAACATCAAATCCGCTTAGAGTGTAAACAGATCCTTCAGTGAGACTCCCTGAACCTGAGTTGTCGAACCGCAGGAACAGACCCTTGGACCAGCGTAGACAGTTGATATTGAGCAAAAAAAAAGAAATCAGAAAATCGAAATATACTTAGTTGTAGAGAGGTTCAATCGGGGTAAAATATACGTAACTGTAGAGAGGTTTAAACGGGGGAAATGATATTTACATGCTCATCAATCAATAACATCTCAATACTCATCAGCTCTCCCCCTTTGTTGATATTTCTGGTCTCCCAGAACCTCAGGAGAAGAATCTCTGCAGTGTTACAGCATTGACCGGCTCTCAAATCGGCAAGGAGAGTATGAATTCGCCATCAGAATCGGTTGCTAGGAAATAGTATGTTTCTGGAGCTCGTTTGAGTTGGACTTTGCATGCTAGGAAGATCCTAAATTATCTTAGACATATTTACTTTCTATAATACAAATAATTAAATTTAAAAATATATTATAACAAAATGTATAAATTAAAGAAAAATATTTTTTGAAGGAAGTTATCTATTTGATTATTTCATATTGTTATTTTACTGTACCTAACTCGAAAATATATTAGTAAGTAATAAAAGTTAATAATAAAGTAAAATGTATAGAAAAAATTACTATATATTAATAATTCCGAATAATAAATATAAACAATAATATTATAGAATTATATAATTATATTTATAAAATAAAAAATATTTGCACATATGTTCGGGTTAAAATCTAGTTAACAATAATTAATAGTCTGGTGGCCTTAGAAGGGTAAAATGGGTCATTCAAATTGAAATGATCTATATATATTTTGACATTCAATTTGCAAATTGATAATAGAAGTACAGCAACAAGAATCATAAACAAAACTACCAAAAACGGAGAAACAAAGGAATTAGTAGTTGTATTACTCACTCCGTTAAAGATAATTATTTAATGAAGTGGACTTTTACCAAGTGAAACGAGAGAGCCGCTCGAGGGATTATGATTTAGGATTAATTTTGTTTTCTTTATAAATTTGGGAAATTGTTTATCTTAATTCAAAATCGAAGATCTAATACTATAAAGTGTCCTTCAGCGCACAGAGTAACTGAGAGAGAAAGTAGATCGAGAGAGAGAAAGTAGATCTCCGGCGATCGGCCGGCGCGTGAGCGTGCGTGCCGTCGCCGGAGAACGTCACCCTTCAGCAAAAAGTTCCCGATTGTGTCGCACCCTCGATTCTAACGGCTTCTGCCTTGTCTGAGCTCTGGTCACTCACCCTATGTGGTGGTTCTGTCACTGGTGTGAAGACGCGGAGATCTGCAGAAGCGGAGAGGTGATGATGTTTGTGTATTCGGTTCCGGGAGGTGGAGGCTAAGTTAGCTCCGCCGCCGCCGGTTTTAGTCGCTGAGAGGCGGAAGTTCCTACAACTTCGTCGTCGTCAGCTCAAGTTCCCGGGAGGTTAAGGCTCCGTCAGACTTACGTCGCCGGTTTCAGCGTCTCGAGGGTGTTTGTTTGCTCGAGTATGGGCTCTGGTCATGGAGCGGAAGAGGTTTCTCGGTTTGTTCGAGTATGTGCTCTGGTCATGGAGCGGAAGAGGTTTCTTCGGGTAGTGAATTTTAGGGTTTGTAGATTCGCCGTCGGATGAGCTCTCCACAGTGGGATGATGCTCTCCGACAGGGTTTCAGTATGGTGAAGAAGAGATTTGGTTTCGGTGGAGGCTCGAAGGGATTAAGAGCTCCGGCGAAACGAGGTTTTCAGCGGTTGGGTACGGCGGCTTGGTGAGGCGGAGCAGGTTGGGTCGAGGCGGAGCGACGCGTGGCGCACTGACGGTCAGGATCTCCACACGTGTCTCGCTTCAGCCTCCTCGACGCACGCGTTCCAGAGCCGGTCGGTGCCGGGTTCGAGGATGTGGGCTTTGGGCCGGTGTAGCCAATTTGGTCTTAGACTTTTGTTTGTTTTTTGGTTGGCCGATTAGTAATGTGGGCCTTTGTATTTGGGCTTCGGCCGTTGGGCTTGGCCCGTTTCCTTCTATTAAATCAAAATTTGGTGGAAAAAAAAAAAGTGTCCTTCAGCAGTGTGAACCGTGAACACTAAAAGTACCCAAGTCTTGAAAGCAACGCTGTCATCAAACGCGTTTCTCTTTTGCATCACTTCCTTTTTACATTGTTTCTTCTTTAATTTTGTGATTTAGTTCATTACTTGAGAGCTAAGTGAGTAAAAGCGTTCCCTTTAACACGAAAGAATCAACACGTACGTCCCCTTCGACGCAGAGAATCTTTAGTTAATTAATTACTACTCATGGAGAGAAGATCAATTGTATAGTTGAAGTTTTCGAATACTGATGAGTCTTAGGACACATTGTCACACTTAACTGACTTTTTGAACTTACACAATTGTACACACATTGTCACACTTAACTGACCTAATCTGAAGTAGAGCATTGAGAACGTACAGTTTTGTTTTTGTATTCCTTAGATAAATCAATTTACACACACTATAAGTCTAACGAGAAATGGTTTTATCTCTTAAGATTACGTTAGTGCCTCGTTTCTAACCAAGTACGTTGGATTAGTGGTTTAGTGCTAGGAGTATATTCCATTGCATCCCTAGTTCGATTCCCTTGGCAGGAATGCTTTACGCCATGTTATCGGTATTAGTACCGGCTGGTCCTGGACCTGTGGGAGATTATTTGAGCTGAAGACTCATACAATTCCTGGTAGGCCTGGGCATTTTAACCTGGACCGGAACTGACCTAAAAATATCCGATCCGAAACCGGATCAAAAATTTACAAGTACCTTTTGGGTCTAATTTTTTTTATCCGAAAGAACCGGAATCGAAAAGGAACCGACTCGAATAGACCCGGACCCGAAAAGAACCAACCCGAATAGATCCGACCCGATAAGAACCGATTTGTACCCGACTTAAAAACATGTATATATAAAACTATGATGTTTTTGTGTTCTATTTTATATATATTATTTTATGATTTAGTTGAAATATATTTTGTTAACAACATTTGTTATTATTTTTTAACATTTTAAAAGTAATATAAAGCTTTAAAATATAAAATTTAGAGTTTTAAAATGTTTTATTTTAAATATTAATAGTTTCATTTAAGTTGTTTGTAAAATTTTAGATATATATGACAAATATTCAACTAAAGTTGATGGAATTGAGTATATCATGTCCTTTTCAGATCCTAAATACCCGAACCCGATCCGGACCCGATATGGACCCGAACAATTACAAGTATTTTATGGGTATTTTAATTATAGACCCGAACCGACCCGGATCCGAGAAGAACCGACCCGAACCCGAACTGAAAATTTCTAAGTACCTATTGGTCTAAATATTTAGGACCCGAAGAAACCCGGATTCGAAAGGAACCGGTCCGAACCCGATCCGAAGATCTGAACGCCCAGGCCTACTTCCTGGTTTATAAAAAGAAAATACCAGTTCTGGTTAGGAAAATAAGAAGAAAAAAAAAACCGAAATAATGCTAGTCGTGTTAAATAAATAAAGATGGCCCATATATATAGAGTTTACTAGTTGCGATGTTTAAGATGGCCCATATATAGATAACCGGATATCATACCGGTCGGTTATATATCTTGATTGTCCGGTTATCACGAACCAACAATACCTATCAACGGCGATCCCTCCAAAGTAATCATCACCAACCTTCCTTCTTCATCTCTCTATTCAAATAATCAAAAACTTCGATCTTCCGATTTCGATTTCGTCTCATCTCCGCCTTCTCAGCAATGAACTCCGCTTTACATTTTGCTTTTCCGGCGGCGAATCCAACTTTTGCCGGCGGAATCCGACGCGGGATTCCTTCTCCTCGATTACTCTGTTCTCGCTTAAGAGTCTGCTCTCCTCCTCCTCCTTCTTCTTCATCTCTCAAGGTTAACATCTCTTTTCCCGAGAGAAATTCAATTGTTACCAATGTACTTGTTCGGACATGTTGGTTCCACATTGAAACTGAGGAGATTTTTGTTTGGTTCTGTAGGCAGAGTCGTGTTTAAAAAGAGACGTGCACAGACAAAGAAGCAGTCTTGAGTCATCAATGTTCTGTTACGACAAGCCCATACCCGAAGAGATCATCGATGAGCCTGTCGGATTATCCATTTCAGAGAAAGAGATTGGTGGTAATAAGCGATGCACTTGTTGTGAAGCTAAAGGTGCATTGCTTTGTGCAACTTGCTCTGGAACAGGTCTTTATGTTGACTCCATCATGGAGAGCCAAGGCATTATTGTTAAAGTCCGTTGCTTAGGTAAGGCTCTGAATCTTGTTTTTTTTTTAACTCAAGTTATATAATCATTGGTCTATGCAATTTTCTTTCTTTTAAATATGTATCTGAACCACTTTTGCTGATTCTGCTATAGGTTGTGGTGGAAGTGGTAACATTATGTGTAAAATTTGTGGCGGGCGTGGTCACTTAGGACACTGATGATGACTCTGAGGTTAAACTCTGTTTTCAATCATATCAGCTTTTGTCATCAATATACCTCTGATCTTATTGCAGAATCCTACGTTTTTTAGTTCCGAATATAGATTTGCGTCCCTGTACCGGTGTAATGTAATCTCAAGCCACAAAATTCACAACCTTGTAACAGGCTTAGCTTCATCTTCTCTTGTAATGGTTTCGTAAATGGCTGTGACTTAAGTCACTAAACCGTAATGCAAGGAATTCAGTAGTATTTTTTTTACTTAAATTGATGTAAGTTTTTGATGCATTTTTTTTGTTTTTCGGCTCAAAGTTTTTGATGGATTAGTAGAAGAATAACAGAAAATTTTGCATTTTAGAGAAAAAGGGTTGGCAAAATTTATCAATAAATCATCAAAAAGCCCAACATAAGTTCCGATCCTAAGGAGATAATAAACTACAACTTTTGGGCCTTTGAACCCAATAACAGCACTGTTTATACACAATCACACAAGTGGTTAGTTCGGTTTACCCAAACCGAGACCAACCATAGTGTATGATAAGAAAAAAAGGAACAAGTTTCTTAACAAAACCAGTCTTTCTTCTCTTTGATCCATAAATTTGATATACTTTTTAAGTTTGAAACAAGTTCCTTCAGAAGATTTTATGTACTTCCAGTTCAAACTAGTTTGTATGTGAACTTGTTTTTAGTATATTTAGATCTCCTTATTTTCTCGACCAACAAGACTCGCTTCGGCGGGTCGATTCGGACGGAGGACATTGTCAGGTGGGGAGTTTGGCTGGGGCGGCCCATCTGTTAAAAGATAATGAGCTCAACGAGAACAAAAATTTCGTGTGGAACAAAAGGGTAAAAGCTCGTTTGATTCTGATTTTCAGTACGAATACGAACCGTGAAAACGTGGCCTATCGATCCTTTAGACTTTCGGAATTTGAAGATAGAGGTGTCAGAAAAGTTACCACATAAATAACTGGCTTGTGGCAGCCAAGCGTTCGTAGCGACGTTGCTTTTTGATCCTTCGATGCCGGCTCTTCATATCATTGTGAAGCAGAATTCACCAAGTGTTAGATTGTTCAGGGAACGTGAGCGGGTTTAGACCGTCATGAGGTAACTTGCTTTTAGTATATTTAGATCTCCTTATGTAAATTCTTAACATCACATTATTCTTATTAGTGTAAATTATTTGGCCATCTTGAAAACTATAAACAAAAGACACTACTATTTATATATATTCCATTAGCTGATTTATCTGGCCCGAAAAATACACTTGGTATTACAAAATGCATTGAAACCACATTGCTTGACCTAAATTTAAAATATCTTCTGATTACAGACAAGAGTACCAAATTATATATTATTCGACTATCATTTAAACTGTGTGGACCAAATCTCAAATGTAAACCAACCAAAATAACATCAATTTTGTTCTCAACATAAATCAAATCCATGACATATCAATTTACCCCCGTGGCCCAAACGCCCTTACAACTAAACTATCACTACTCACTGCTATCTTCACAAATAATTTTTCTTTAAAATTTTGAAGAAGGAAACGAGTCATATAAGACATATAGTATGCACATTATTGCAAGCATATCATCAGTGTCGCCCGTGACAGCTTATTCGCACAACTCGCCGCGAAACCGGGTTTGAATTAATTTTATAAACCATATAATGTAAGCATCAATAATACTATTTCCCAACATCATTGTCGCTTTGATCAAGTATACAACTTCCCATCTTTTTCTCATCATGTACCGGATTTTGGGTTACGTATATATATATATATATGGATTTTAATGCTAAAAGGTTTAAAATTTAAGTGTATATAAATTTCCATGTTTTCATTTGTAAATTTCAAAAGGGTTTTTATTTGTAAAAGAACTGCACTTTAAAGTTTAGATGATTGTATTATACTGTCCATGCATGCTTATTTTTTCGATTTGTTGAAAATTAATTTTATAAGATATAACGAGTTATATTTTCTCGATTTATTTTAACGCTGGATTACAACTAAAATTCATGAACTGATATTAATTAAAAATTATGATCATAAATGTAATATTTTTTGAAATTTCAATACACACAATATTTACGGACACTTTAAAATTTATGAATAAATCAAAACTAAAATTAGTCTATCTTCTTTAGGAATGACGTATACGGTTTAACAACAAGTTGATCCTTTCAATTCTAACGACTAATGGTAAATAATCTGACGACTAAACAAATCAATTACCCAACCTGTGGGTACATGACATGGAACACTTGTTGTGGTATATATGCTTTGATGTATTATTCGGTTAATGGTCTATTCAATAAAGCAAAATCCATTAAGAAGAGTTTTAAAATTTTAAATATTGCCTCTATACGTAAGTTGTTGTGGTGCAATTATATTCGGTTGTTGTACATGTGCCATTGACTAAAATTAAATGAAACATATACAATTAAAGGTAATTTCTAAAAATTAAATCGTATTATTCTCAATCATATTTTTTGGGTCAATTTTCTCAATCATATAAAAGTCTTATTAATGTATATAAAATTAAAATATATATGTTAGAGCCAAGTTGTTTTAAAGAAAAATAACCCTGTTTAAGGTACTTTCATATGATTTAATTAAAATAACTCTTTTTAATTTTATTGACCTAAACATTTTAAAAAAAATCGAAACCGGCAAAAAAAAACTGAAAATGATATATATATTACGATGTAACTGCCACCTTCTCGACCATGTAATTGATTAAAATTCTACATTTATCAACATAGCTGGATCAAATCTTCAGCATATAAGTATAAAGTAGATTAATAAAAAATTAGTTACAAAAAAGTATATATTAATAAAAAATTACAACATGGCGAAGGAATGTTCACAAGTCGCTCGCACGCCTTTGCAAACGTTTCTAAAGCTTATTTTCTCTCAAATTGATATAACCGTTGACTTTCGCATGTCTTCGGCACAAACAGGAGATGGGATAGTTTTAAAAACTTAAATTATATTTTCTAGCGGTTGAGTTTTTAGTATATATACCTTATGGTTGATCACAAATGTCTAACAATCCCTTCCACAAGAAGCAAAAGCAAATACTTCGAAGAAAACTTCTTATCAACAAAAATGATGAAGTTTTCTTCTCTTCTTGTGCTTTTCTTTATTTTCCCCATCGCATTTGCTCAACTGCGAGTCGGGTTTTATAGCCGGTCATGCCCTCAAGCCGAGACTATCGTACGCAATCTGGTGCGCCAACGGTTTGGTGTTGACCCAACCGTAACTGCTGCTTTGCTCCGTATGCACTTTCACGACTGTTTCGTTAGGGTAATAATCTAACCTATAACATTTTAATACAGCTCAAACATGTCCAAACATTCTATGTTAATTTTTAGTTTAAACTTTAAACTGAGCATGCTGTACAAAACAGCATACTGTATAATAAAAGCATTTTAAATAAGCTTCCCATAGCTGACAAAAAAAATAAAATAAATAAGACTCACAAAATTACATGAATTTCATATCATTATCATTTAGTCTGGTTAATCTTATTTTAAATATATACTCTCTATGTATCACTTTAAAGTGATTTTTAAGGTTTTTGTACTTGGATTAAGAAAATACAAATTTCTATACAATTTATCTTGGTTACATAAAAATATCATTAAATGAAATTAGTTCAACCAATAAGAAAAAAAATTAGTATTTTGCAGCTTGTCACAAAGTTTAAATGGTATTAAATTTTATTAATGAGAATATCAGTTATTTTGAAACAAATTTTTTTTCTCTAAACACCGCTTAGAGTAATTGGGAGGGAGTATGATTGTTCATTCTTCGTAGGGCTGTGACGCTTCCCTTCTCATTGACTCAACCAACTCTGAGAAAACGGCCGGACCAAACGGAAGCGTTAGAGAATTTGGCCTGATTGACCGCATCAAGGCTCAGCTAGAGGCCGCGTGTCCCTCCACGGTCTCATGTGCTGACATCATCACATTAGCGACACGTGACTCCGTGGCGTTAGCCGGAGGCCCGAGTTACAGCATCCCCACGGGAAGGCGCGATGGTTTGGTCTCAAACAATGTTGACGTGGCCCTTCCGGGTCCAACAATCTCTGTCGCCGGAGCCGTCAGTTTGTTCACCAACAAAGGGATGAACGTATTCGACGCTGTGGCTCTTTTGGGTGCACATACCGTTGGTCAGGGAAATTGTGGTCTATTCAATGACAGGATCACTAATTTCCGGGGCACCGGACGACCTGACCCGTCCATGGACCCAGCCTTGGTTTCCAGGTAATTTTAAATCAACCAAATTTAATATTGAATTTATTGGGAAAAAATTACATAAGAATGAACTAAGTTCTTAAGTTTGAGAAGATTTAAAATTTTATTTTTATCCTAGTTAGAGCAGTTTAATTGTTGGAAATGTTTATTTTATAATTTCTGAAATCATCAATAGGTACCCAGTTTTAGTTATATTAAAATATGGCATTTACATGGTTTAGGTTATAATCTTTTAAAAATAATGTTTACGTTATATATTTCCAAAATTTGGATTTCTTAAAATGCATTTTTAACAAAGTTAGAAACGAATTTTCCAGGAAAACGTAAGCAAATTATTTTACATTCAAAACGAGATTTATTATTTTAACTCATAGAAATAATAATCTGAATGTGTTATTTTCTTGTGATATAGCTTAAGGAACACATGTAGAAACAGCGCGTCAGCGGCACTAGACCAGTCGACTCCACTAAGGTTCGACAACCAATTCTTCAAGCAGCTCCGTAAAAGGAGAGGAGTGATGCAGGTTGACCAGCGGCTCGCAACAGACCGTCAGACTCGTGGTGTTGTGGCTCGATATGCTAACAACAATGCCTTCTTCAAACGTCAGTTTGTTAGGGCAATGATAAAGATGGGAGCCGTTGATGTGCTTACCGGTCGTTCTGGTGAGATTAGGAGAAACTGCAGGAGATTCAACTGATGACCTTGATGAATTACAACTAAATGTGGAAATAATTATATTTTATATTTTCAAGTCTTATTTATGTTTCTAAATCATTTTTGTGTGTGTTTGTTGGATTTTTGTTGCTTAAATATTTTTTCGTGAATTGGATATATAGTTTCAATTCTCGAAAAATATAATTATATGTTGGTCTGAATATTGAAGATGTATCTTATTCTTATTCGTTTATTTTGTGGTATTTAGTCTTTTTAATATATTGATCAAGTATCTTTGTCCTGATTAATTATATATAAACTTTTATATACTTGGTTTGTTTGTCCTCCAATAGATCTACTTAAGAAACATAAGATATCATCAGAGCCGGTCTTTGGACCAAGCCAATGAAACATTGGCTTCCGACCATTTTATTATAAGATTAATTTCGACCATAAATTAACAAAATTTTCTTTTGGTCTAGTGGTTAAGGGCAGCCAAACAAGAAAAAGGTCTAGTGCTTAAAGTTTTGAGGTTACTAAGTTCCCTTCTCCTCAACCTAGATTCAAATTCTCAGAAAGTGGATAATTTTTTTAAATTTGCTTAGAGCATGATTAATGGGATGGGGTTTTTAGCGGAATATAAAAAACTGTATCTTAACTTTTAACAAAAAAAACTAAGAACCGACTCTTAAATATCTTATTCAAGAGTCGGTTCTTAGCTTTTTTAGTTAAAAGTTAAAAGACGATTTTTTATATTCCGATAAGAACCTCACCCTAAGAACTTCTCATTAATCATGTTGTTATGGACTAGAATTTCATAAGACTGGTTCTGGATATCATGCAGAAGATATCACATATTCATGTATAAATAATATGCTACCTGAATATATAACAAAGATATGAGGGGAAAATAATATATTACAAAGATATTACATATTCTTTTTCTTGTTCAAAAAAGATATTAGTATAAATAATATGTAAATATAAATAATATATTACAAAGATACGAGGAAAAAAAAGAAACAGAAGATATTCCCCTGAGAGCGGTTAGGATCATATCATGCAAGCAGACCAAACCCATAATACATATTCAGGCATAAATTATATGGGCTTTGAAATGGGCTGGTGATATTCGATATTCAGACAGCAGAGGTTTTGATGAGCCTATTTACTGTTCAAAACTTTTGATGTCTATTAATAGATTCATATAGGTATCAAGCGTCTGAAGAAATTCCAGAGAGCCGCAAATGATATATACTAAATTTTGGTACTTATTTGTGAGAATAAAATACTATGGATGTGGTAAATGCATGAATCTGTCTATAACTTGATCTTTATACTTTATAGGTTTAATTTTAAAGTACAAATAAAATGAAAAGCTAATAAGAATCTAGCCTTTTGGCACTTCTTGTGATTGCTAATCATTCAAGTGCGCGACACATCAGATGCACTTACATCAGATTAAAAAGTACAGTGGCGCCGTTCGTTTGGTGTGTTTTGGACCAAAGCAAGAGAGTTTCAATTTATTGTTAAGGAAAACTATGTTGACGTTTTCTTAAAATGCAAACGATGCCAATCGGATTTGAAATGTTTTTCACTAAAAAATATAAATCATCTTGTTAGTTAGTGTAAGCTAGGATAATCAATTTTCATTTGGTGCGTAAACCTGGTAATTAACTACACAAAGCATGAATAAAGGAAAAACATAATATTATATTTTTGCAACTTTAATATTATGTTTGTTTGCAAGATAAATATACTGTGATAGAACTCCTTCAAATAATTTTTTTAACTCCTTAAAATATTCGTTCGTACAATTACTCAAATATTTTCTTATTTTTCTTAACGACATGTTAAAAACAAATCATTTAAACAAATGTTGCTTATAATAGTATTTCCAGTTATATTTTCTACCAATTTTTTACATAGCATTAAGATGAAATTTATAGGAAAGTTTCGTATTTGAATAAAAAATTAATGCGTATGTTTATTTATCTTTTTGAATGAATGTTAAATTAACTTGTTAATTTATCATATATAACCAAGAAGAAAATAATACAATATACAATTTATAGTAATTAAATAAAACTCTTCAAAATACTAGAAGCTATAACTTCAAAAAACTATATGATATGATCTATGTATGCCGTCATAGGTATAAAGGGAATGGATAGAACAAATGCAGCTAAACAATATGCTAGGTTCATATGGGAACCGGTACATATGTATAACGCATCTAAAATTCCTTAAACAATAAAAAAAAATTCTTAACATTTTGAAGGGCCAAAATATTTTTTTATATACATAATTGTTCTAGTTGGTCGCATATATGTAGGTATTACTAATATCAAGTAGGTCTGTGTATATATCTTATATATTAAAACAGAAGTCGCAACTTTGATTCATGTGTGATTTTTTTAAAATGGACCTAATGGATCTATTCCTAGAAAGTCATGTTACATTTAATCTCTAATCTTATCATTTAAATTTTGGACCTACCAAAAACTTTTATTGGGCTATCAATAATTGGATTTAAACAATAGATGATTCATTGGATTTATGGATAGTATAAATTAAATAGATATAATTTAATGTTATAATACAATACCTCCATATGTTAATTATTTAAATATTTGTCGATGTTAAATTTTAAAATTATAAAGATTCTTTTTTAAATAAGAAAAATTATATTATCTAACAATGATTAATATTTACTATATTAAACCAATGAAAACAGATTTAAAACTATATAGTTTATTTTAAAATTAAACAAAAACTAAATGTTTAATTATTTACTCGATAATATAAATCTATGAAGCGAAAAGTTTAATTGTTTTTAAACTTTCTAAATTTGTGAAATGTTACAATATCTTTGAATTTGACAATAAAACAATATTTCACTAATCTTTATATATATAGTTACGATTTTAATAATGAAATAATAATCTAAAAATATATATATATATAGAAAAAGATACAAATACATATCAATTCAATGAAAAAATATACCGTAAACTTATTATGTTTTAAAAATTGATATACACATATATATTATAATATATACCGATTTAGAATTGAAAAAAAAAATATATAAAAATAATTGAAAACAAAAATCTGCGCGGTTGCGCGGGTCGAGATTTAGTATAAATATTAAATACTAAAGAGAGTTCGTACGCAAACTAATTGTTACAGAGCAGGACCACATAAGGAATATTTCAGAAGAAAGAAGTCTCAAACTCTTACAAGATTTTGGTCTTCAGGACCACAGAGAGATTGGCTTAAAGGGATCACTTTTGTGAATCCTCGCACAGTCTCTGCCGGATCCCTAGGTACACTTTATGCTAACTTTTTTTTTTTTAACACAATACCTTGTTTTTGAAACTAAATGTTTGTTAACACATCAATGTTCGATTCATTAAAGTTTCTAATGCTTCATGACGTATTGTGTACATATATTAACTATACATGGAGAATCTTACAATAAGTAGAATTGGTGTTAAAAAAAAAGGAGAATTGGTAATTATTTATGTTTGATGTATGTAACACTTGAGTTAACTTTAAATATTATATTTGTTTAAATTTTCTTAATAAATGCATTACGCCTATTTTAGGGTCTAAATGCAGAGTCGTGCTTGATATTTGTAGACCCAAAAATAAAATATATTTTGGTTACTTATTTTTGAAAAAGTTTAAAATTCATGCGGCACTTAGCGAACCCACGATTCGGAATTGGACAAACATCAGTAGAATTAACTAAATTTTGGTAAAAATATCTGGCCCTAAAAATAATTATACACATTATGAAAACTTGGGAACTAACAACGAAACAACAATAGTACGATCTTAATAGTATCAAAATATATACATACATAAGTATATATTTAAAGATTTTTGTTACTACTAAAGTGAAAAATATTAACAAAAACTATTAAAAATTATATGTCCTGGTTCTGAAATACGAAACTGGTTAATATATATATATATATATATATATATATATATTCACTACACAATTGCTAAAAAGATTTCGCACATTTAACAAATGAGAAGTTAAAATAAGCGAAAAGCGTCCATTGTCTAATGGATAGGACATAGGTCTTCTAAACCTTTGGTATAAGTTCAAATCCTATTGGACTCAATATCAATATAGATATAAATATATTAATATTTATCTACTATTTCCATTTCTATATATTATAAGAATATTTTTATTCTGTTTAGAAAAAATATAAAAAAATAAATATAATAAGAAATAAATTCTGAATGCTTTAAGATTTAATATTAAACATATACGGATATTAGTTATATACTTCTATATATTATATATATACTTAACTTAAATATACTTCTATTTTTTATAACTTTTCCTGAAGTAGAAAACGTTTCAGTTGCTCTTTAATACTTTCTTTCAAAAAGCTTTCTGCTTTAGCGGTTAATGTCTTGGTAGAAGCTATTATTTCTTGGAACTCATGTTTATTTGTTTTTAAATAAGTGCGTAGCTGAACGAAAATTTTTCTTACTTGTCCAATTTCTAATCCATCCAGATAACCATTTGTTCCGGTATAAATGGTCATTATCTGTTCTTCCACTGTGAGAGGGGCTGATTGGGATTGTTTCAGTAACTCACGCAATCGTTGACCTCTTGCCAATTGATTCTGAGTAGCTTTATCGTATATATATATATATATATATATATATATATATATATTATATATATTAAGTGTTTATATATGTACCAGTTAAGTAGAAAATCAATTTCCGTTTTGCGGAAAAAGAACAAACAGCTGGAGAAGTTATAAGAGAAGTAATACCCAGTTGAATCAAGTCAGTCACAGTCGGTAATAATAATAAATAGATAAAATGATCTGGACAATCGTTACCTCCTTACAAATATATGACGTAAAAATTAAAAAAAAAACTGAAAAAAATGTACAGAAGACGCAAGTTATGCAGGACTTGAGATTCCTTTACTTAACAAGTCACGGGAGGATTGTTTCACAACTCCTAGTAGTAGTTTCTTTGTGTTTATAAAATCTACTCCCTCCGTTTTTTTTAATATAAATCGTTTTAGAGAAATTTTTATGTCTAAATTATATGTCGTTTTCGGTTTTCTATGTAAAACTTATTAACAGCTAATGTTATATGACCAATGATAATATACCTTCTATTTTATTATTGGTTAATTTATGGTTAGGTAAATAATTAATGATGTTTTTGTTTAGAAAATGTAAAAAATTAATTATTTTTTTAATTTGTGTGCACGATTCGAAAATGAATTATAATAAAAAACGGAAAAAGTAATAAACAAATTTAAAGGGAATTTCAGCTAAACGTGTGTATAACTGTATGTAGAAGCCAGGGGAATCTCTCCCTGAAGTTATTATCGATCTATCTTAAGATCATTATCGATCTATCTTAAATCATTATCGCTATTCACATTTACCATACACGATATACATATTCCCTTACTGATCAAGTGACTAAAATATTTTTTTTGGTCAAACTAAAATATATTTTCTTGGTCAAATAAAAACAATATATGTGCCAAATAACTCTATCGGTTATAACTTCAACGGGTGGCCATGTGAAAAGCAAGAAAAAGTACAGAGGAACTGGAGTTTTATATAGTATTTTGAGATGATAAAACAAAAAGAAACAATGTAACAGCTAAGAAAATAGCATCGATCATCAAAAACCAGAATCCATCTGCATGGAACAGATCGTCGCCGATTGTATCTTTCAACATTCATAAAGTTTTAAGTATATTATATTCACAGTTGTACTTTTAACTGTGAATGTAACAATTATTTTTGTTTTGGTGTATTATCAATCAGACTTATCACATATCACAGACTTATGTTTGTGATTTGGTCCACTAATGCAATGTGGAAGTATTCGTAGCTGGCTTGGTATATATATCATGAAATAGTTTAGCAAAAAAATATATATATCATGAAATAATACGAAACCCCCAGTTTATTCGCCTCTCTTAGAATATGTGTTAACATATTTGACCGTACATATACAAAATTTAGATCTAAGTGAGGGCAATACACTAGTGTAACTTAATATTTAAACCAATGTTAAAGAAATTGCTAGGCGGTATTTATACATGCAGAGAATTATTATTTATGCGAATTATTCGGAACCTATGCGGGATATAGAAGTTAATAAATTATTGATTTATTTTCTATATATTTTATATAAAATTTAATTTTTAGGTTTAATTATAAAATTATTTGATGAATTATCAAAATTAAATTATCAAAACAAAAAATTTTAATTTTTTGTTGGTTTGTACTAACATTATTATTTAATTTAACATATTTATATTAATTTATATTGATTTAAATTGTTTTAGAATGATTTAAATTGATTTAAGTTTAGAACCATGATCCCCTAGACTATATTTGCGAAGTGATTTTACCACATGTCCTTTTTACAATCAATTTCACAAAACAAATATGACATGGATACTGAAATTGATGACATGACTTCCGAAAAAATATGACATGGATAATTTCATTTAATGCTGATTTATATTTTTGGCAAACTTATTAGAATATGGTAATAATTCATATATTACATTTAATATTGATTTTTTTGGTAAACTTTTTTAAAATATGGTAATAGCTCATACATCATCTGTAAAATAAATATATTCATATATAACATTTCAAATTTTGAAATATTATTATTTTGTATACTTATACAATTTGTATTATTAAAGCTTTCAAAAATTTCTACAATTTTTTAAAAATTTAAATATCTAATCGTAAAATCATTAGTCTTATATATCTAGAAATTTCATAAATATTGTTTAGGTTAAATATTTGATAATTATACAATTTTATATTATTTTATCAGTTTTATACAAATTGATTTAATACATATCAAATCTATATTAAATATTAGTAAGAAAATAGTAAAATCTATAATATTTAATAAAATTTATTTTTAAATATAAGTTAGATTTAAAAAAAAAAATTACTGCACATGGTGCAGGAAAACACCTAGTTCAAATTGAAACAAAAAATATTTATTGAGAAACTCTCTCCTATAAATTATTTAAACATAACTTCCCTCAAGGCTCAAGTCGCCACAAACTCTCCTTCCTTTCTTAATATCCATTATCCAAAAACACGAAAGAAAGAATCTAGCAAATTCTTAACAGTCGATGGATCAAGAAGGATCATCACAAAGCCCTACCGGGCAGGGCCGTTCTCCCTCTGCACCCTCTAATTCTACCGCACCGTCCCGGTCCCGTTGGTCACCTAAACCGGAGCAAATCTTGATACTCGAATCCATTTTCAACAGTGGTATTGTCAACCCACCAAAAGACGAAACAGTGAGGATAAGAAAAATGCTTGAGCAATTTGGTGCAGTGGGTGACACAAACGTCTTCTACTGGTTTCAAAACCGACGTTCAAGATCTCGCCGGAGACAGCGGCAGCTTCAAACCGCTACTGCCGCAGCCGTCACTTCCAGAGGAGCTGAAGACCAGCAGCACATGACGACCATGAGCATGCATCATCCTTACAGAAACAACGAGATTAATTTGGGATTTGGAAGTTGTAGCAACTCGTCAGCTAATTTCTTCTTTAATGATCCTTCATCTCAAGTATCTTCCTTTCTTCTCGGTCACTCGTCTTCTTCCTCGAATGGTGGATGTGAAAGTAACAATGGCATGGAGAATCTCTTCGCAATGTATGGCCATGAATCTGATCATCCCCATCTGCATCAGCACAGCTCAAATGATGCAACAATTTCAAACCCATCTGATCAAAACTCCAGTTTCCACTATCAACAAGGTGAATCATTCATTTGCATGCCTCATATTTTTCTTTTATACCACAAACTTTGGTTTTTTAGATTATCAACCAGTACTTAAAAGTTACCGATATTTGGATGACTCCTGTTTTCAATGAGAAGGTTTGAAAGTGAATAAGGAAGATACAACTTTTAAGTGAGTTTCAAACTAAGAGCTCGAATTTTAAGTTAGGCTATAATTTGTGTATTTTGAGATATAATTCTCAAAAAAAATGTTCTTATATATTTTAAATTTGAAAAAATAAAATAAAAGGGTTAATTACGGTGTTCATAAACGGAGTTCCAACGGAAGTAACAGAAGGAGCAATAGACATGAAAGCAATGTTCGGTGAAGACTTAGCGTTAATGCATTCCTCTGGTCTTCCTCTTCCCATTGATGAGTTTGGTTTCTTGATGCATTCTTTACAACATGGCCAATCTTATTTCCTGGTAACTCTGTTTAACTCACTTTTATCTCTCTAATTAATATAGACATATAAACAAAAGTACTCATAAATAAATTCATTAATAATTTTCAGACCCTTTGGGTCGTCTGTGAATCCTTTTCTATGAATTGCGAGATAAATCTGTTTTCCTTTAAATTACTAAATCATGTGTATAGAATGTGCTGAAACCTAATTATTCTGGTCAAGTCCTTAATGTCTGCAGATAATAATGTCGAGAACCCAGTTCAGTCTGTATCTAAGCTAGATCATAAAATATTCCAGCATAAAATATAGTTAAATACTTATATATAGATTTGACGATTTTCGGTTTTATGCAATAAATGAATATCCGTAACTGAAGTTTTGTAATTTAAGTAAAGCTTTACGGATCGATGTCAGCTCTTATAAACACACGTATATATATCTAACTGTAGGTTAACAAAAAAAAAATCAAAAACAAAAACATGCTATATTTTATTTTTAATAAAGAACTAGATTCGGACCCGCCTGAACGGGCGGGATTTTATTCATAAAACTTAAATTGTCCGTAAAAAAATATATTTAATGTTATCTCTTTTGATCATAATCTTGTATAAAATATTTGATGTGTTGTAATTTTTGAATAAGTTTTTATAATTTGGTTGATTTGTTTAATATGCTATGAAAAGACACATTTTATATAAATTGTTGATTACATGTTTAGAAATTTTGAAGTAATTTTTCAGTTATATTAGAAATTCTGAAGTAATATGAAATATAGTTGATATTTATTAAATATTTAAATAAAATGTACATGATTAGTGTGAAATTTATTTTTATTTGCAACACATTATGTAAGTAATAAAGTAAGTTAATTTGAAGTGATACGAATGTATGTCATTTGCCAAACCAATACCCATTTTTTCAAACCAATCGTGTGTGGGAGAAAAATCAAATATATGATTTAGTTAGATTTTATTAGCTAGATTATAATTTATATATTAAAATATATATCACACACAAATAGATGTTAGGTACAACATAATATTTCTGTTTTAATAAAAGAGATGAACATATGTCCAAATTTAAATGACAACTTTTAAACAGTAGATAAGAAATAGGACTCTATTTTAATAGATTAGATATAGAAGAACCAATGGAATCCGTCTTTTTGAGGATAAATATTTAATTGAGTTCATTGGCAATAGAGTTCTTGGGAAATTATATTCTTGGTCAAACAAATAGACAGCCATTTGTTAGGGTTTTCCAATATGGTCATCTGTTGATTAATTAACACAATTATATTATTCTTTTTTAATAAATTTTATTTTTCGTTGTTTGATTTCATTTTTTCATCGACAGGTACCGAGACAGACATGACCTTGTGTTGCAACTTACAGCATATACGTTCGATTATTTTAATTTTTACATTTGTTGATTTTATGTCAATCGTGTATACTTATAATTAAATAAATGTTGGAACGTAAAATATTTTGTTTTCTTGTTGATTCTTGCTAGCCTGAACATAAACCTTAATCAACAAAACAAGCAGAATCTTAACAGAGATCTAGTTTGGGAATAAAGTGTCGAAGTTTTAAAATTAAAAGATTAATTAAATCTTGATTTATTTAATGTTATCCATAGTAGATATATTAGTATATAGTTCAGCACTGGGTGAAATGTTTATATTTTAAGTTATATAATATGCACATAAATATATATATATATATATATATATATATATATTATTTTGACACATGTATAATATATTTCCATACATGTATATGTGTTATTTTATAATGCATAATGTTTCATATGTAGTAATTTAGTAGTTTGATTTGATGATTAATTGTGATATTAATTTTCTTAATTAAGGAGTTAATAGTAGATAAAAATTTTATTGTTTTCCTTTTACATTATATAAAATAATTTGTTTTAAATAATTTAAATATTTAATAATTTTAACCAAAATAATTTTTTTATCTAATTTATTTAATTTTTAGATTTTTTATAATTGTTTTAGATTTTTTTGAATTTCCAATTATTTCGAAATTTTGATGTATTTGTATTATTTATTTAATGTTTAAAAAAAAAAACTTGATACATCATCATTTTAACTTACAAAATGAATAGTACCAGTCATCTGTTTGACTTGAAGAATAAGTAAACCTCATTGGTGGTTTGTTATGATAAAAATGTTACTTTAAAGTGTTAGTAAAAAAAATCAGTGTTTAAAGTGTCAGTATGTGACACTTTGAGAGTTTTTAATATGCGATTTTCCTATTAAAAATATATATATGATTAATTGTGCTCTAGATATCCCATACTAAGCATTATGAAATAAGAATTAAAAACATTCAGTATAATTTTTTTTTTTGAGAATCGTTAGGCATATTCTAAATTTAGCTTTCAGGAGTCACTAAATCATATTCCGAAGTTAGTTTTAAGAAAATTCAGATATAGAATATAAATAATATAGATGAGAAGTTGGTACGTTGGAAAGAAACTCGAAAATATAAGGGAAAATATCTTCAAAATAACCAATTTACTTTTCAAATCTAACATGGTATAGGTATGAAAGATATATTAGTGTAGATTTTGATCAAATAGATAACAACTGTGGTTAGAATATTCGGCCTAAATTATTGTACGTAGATCTTTTTAGATATTTTAATTTTCAAAAAAATTAAAATACACTATTATAACACAACACTATTATATATATGTACCATTTTTTACTAAACTCAACTTATTTTTATTTAAATGAATGACTATAATTTATATTAGATACGTATGTAATATAAAGAATTGTACTGTGTTACGTAGAAAATATGAGAAAACGTTTGTAATGTAATGTGTCAATCGGATCTAGACTTGCATGATTTGAATATGACATTCAAGCTTATTTGTTTACTATGTTGTGTTTATAATAGCAGGTTAGAAAATGTGATAATGTAAGCTTAAGAGAGGAATAAGTGATTTTGGATTATATGCCATTTGATAGACTTATAATAAAAGTCATATTCAAACCTCACGTAAGTATAGAGATTGTTAGAATGTTTAGTATTGTGAAAGATGGAGAAATATGAATTGATCAGGTTTTTGGTGTGTTGTAGGTAAAGGTTGTGTACAGAAGAGAAACAAATATAATTGAAGCACTAACTTCTCTATAGTTACATAACTGGTGAACGTGTGAGACAATAAAATGTACCGCCTAAACATTTTAATATTTTATGATAAGCAATAACTTCTCTTTGCACTTATATTACATGTGATGTATATTAAGTAATGTCAGTTTTAGTTAGTATTGAAGCAAAGTTAAACGGACGATTAGTATAAGAGTATTTGATATTTGTATTATTTTATTCAATAAATAACCAAAGTATGGTATGGTTTATAAATAACCAAAGTATGGTATGGTTTAATGTGAGACTGGTTTAGATTAAATAATACGGTTGATATTAAGTAAGTTTAATAAGGAGCGTGTCATATGAGTGTTAGGTTCTAAAATGAGTACAAAATTTAAATGACAACTTTTAATAGTAGATAAAAAATAGGACCCTAAATTAATAGATTAGATATTTTTTGTGCTGCAATAGATTAATTTTTGATTTATTTTTTTTTGCATTTAGACTTTTAATTTTGGCCATAAAAATTTTGATTCTTTAAGTAACTCATTTGTGGGTTATATTAAGTTACTCATCTAATCTATTAAATCTGAAGTACAAGTTTAAATTAACCCTTAATTTACTTTGATAATTACAAGCCATGCCATTCCTATATTAATGTTTAAAAATGTTTAATCAATATTTTGTTTCCTGTCACCTAATTAAAATCGGATCCACTCAAATAACTTCGCAGATTTTGTTCCTAATTAATAGGTAAATTTTAATTCTTTGGTTAGTCACCTAATTGCATCTATTTAATTCATTGGTTACAGTTGGAGTTTGCAAATCTAGAACATCAGTTGCTTTGATAGTTTATTTCTTTTCTATATATTTATGAACATAATTTATGT
>NC_027749.1:4468167-4487715 GCF_000695525.1 Brassica oleracea var. oleracea | reverse complement strand
ATATAAAGGTTTCCTCATTTTTGTAATTTAAAGTCATTTTAAAAAATTCAAAATATAACATATAAGAAAAAAATCTAATTTTTTTATTATATGTTTAATGTGATTGTTTAAGTTTTTTTAATAATATAAATTTAAATAAAAATGAAGAAGATGCAAAAATTGTTATCAAATCTTTATTATTCAAAATCATTAATTCCCGTATATATGTAAATCATATAAGGTAATTCCGTAGCTTTTATTTAAGGAAAGAATACACACTTCATATATTTTATGTTAATATAATGTTATCTAGTGTTATATAATTATGGAATAATCTGACACCATTAGATTAAACTATACTTTATATTAGATGCTCTAGAGTTCTTTGAAATATAATGTAGAAGGCATTTAGAGAGCCACCTAGGGTTTGGGGTTTTTTTTAATTAATACAAAATTAAGGTTCTAATTTTTCAAATGCTTCTCAATTAATATATAGGGGATGTCAGTTTTAGTTAGTATTGAAGCAAAGTCAAACGGACGATTAGTATAAGAGTATTTGATATTTGTATTATTCTATTCAATAAATAACCGAAGTATGGTATAGTTTAATGTGAGACTGGTTTAGATTAAATAATACGGTTGATATTAAGTAAGTTTAATAAGGAGCGTGTCATATAAGTGTTAGGTTCTGGAATGAGTCCAAAATTTAAATGAGAATCTTTAATAATAGATAAAAAATATGACTCTAAATTAATAGATTAGAATTCCACTTCGATGTGGGCTTTATAGGGCCCATTTTTTAAAAACTGCATTTAAAGACTGCATATGGGTTTCTGTTGTGTTCTAAGACCCAACTAAATTATGTAGTTGGTATTAAGTAATTGAACGGAATGAGCATGAACGTCTCAAAGTTGTGGGAGAGTTTTTTAACAAAATGTGGATCCCATTGACGTGTGGATCCCACAAAAATTTAAAAATTATTTTTCAAAATCACCAAATAAGGATCATAACGCGATTGGTTTATTTATTTTTTACTTTTAGAAAACACAAAAAAAAAGAATTAAGTATCCTTTGCGATAATCATGGTCTAAGGGTCTGACCCAAGTCGAGTGACTAAACTTTTTTTTTATCTGTTAAATGAGATTTAATTTATTTTTTCCACCATTCCCCCCCTCCCCCCGAAGAAAAAAAAAACATCTTAATGTAAATGCTATAGACAATGCAATAGTTTTACGACCAAATATTGGATTCTAATTGTTGATTTTAACTTAGTATGGATGTGCCATATTCTGGATTCAATGTACGTTGTAAAACAACGAGACAAAAAACTAATTGTAAAAATTTTACCAAAATTATTGTAGGTTACATTGGAGTATTATACATTTTTATTTGTTGATTACAGACTTTAGGAAGTTATTCAACTTTTGTTTTGCTTTTTTCTTTTTCACTCCTACCCCGGCTAACTTCTACCAAAGCCCACATTAAAATGTTAAACAAACATGGCTAGGACTTAACCAGGTAAACAAAGGAAACTGAACCAATTTTCTTTATCGAACAATTAGTTCCCTTATCATGAACCCTAATTCTTCATAATATTAATCAAGAAGCTCCAACTCCAAGAAAATCAAAGAAGTAATGGCCACTCTTCATCTTCACTTCCACCTTTCTTTCACTGACTGTGATTGTGTGGTGATTTTGATGGTCCAACTTTTTACTATATTTGCCATTTACTTCTGCTCTCTGCACACACTGACCACCAGCTTTACCTGCAAGATTATCAAAATAATGTTTTTAGCCCCCACGTGAAATTTTGTTGTGTTGAAATAGTAATGTGACATTGTACTACAACTCCTTATAATATTATACCTGTAGGTACTATTACGATGTAAAACACTGTTTCTTTCTCTCTTGTCATTCAAATTTGTAATTGTTGCCACATATATGAAAATTATCAGGAGTGGTCACTCGTCCTCGGTTATGTAACATGTATATCATTTAATGTGCCTTGAACTACCAAAAAACCGTCTTAGCAAAACTTGAAACTATTTTTTTTTTTGCTTAAAAAACATTCCAAGTTTCTATACTTTTTTTCATATCTCAAGAATGTCATGAAGATAATTTTCTAAAAAGAGACAAAGTAGTACTAACATAATAAAAATAATAAAACAATCAATTACATAGATTGTTACCTGGTGCAAGGGTACTATCGTAATTGAAGAAACGAAGCTGGTGAGTTGAAGAAGGCGGAGTGAGAGAGAGCTCCGTCGTACAAGTAGAGACAGCTGAACCATCGTCATCACCAGCCTCATCATCTTCGTCATTGACGAAAGTACCATTCACCACCGTACCGAAGAACTCATCGCCGTGATTATACGAGGAAGAGACTGCCATTTCAGCGTTTCCTGACGGTGCCTGAGGAGGCTGATGACGTTGTCGTTGACTTTCTCTAGTTCGTCGAGCCATGATGACGTGCCAATGGTTCTTGACAGCGTTATCTGTCCGGCCAGGGAAGAGACGTGAGATCAAAGCCCACTTGTTGCCATAGGCTCGGTGAACAGCTAAAAGCCTTAACTCTTCTTCCTCGGTGAAGGTAGTCTTGTTAATTCTTGGGTCTAGCTGGTTAAACCATCTCAATCTACAACTCTTGCCTGAAGTCAAAGACGCAACATTAATTACCCTTTAAAATATACAAATTAGTTACGGTCAAGTTACTATGTCACTGATGTGTATGATTAAATACTTATATCCTCAAAAACATACTATATTTTTTAATTTATTATGAATAAAAGATATAATCTTTAGTAGGCATTAATTTGGGAGAAAATACCGTTTTGGTTAAATGGAGAAAATGATTTTTTGTGGGAAAAAAATATCTGGACATTTTGTTTTTAACAAATTTTATTATTTTCTATTAGTATTTAAAGAAAACACTTATATTTACGGAATTTTATGTAAGAAATCAATAGGTAAATAAAAGTAAATAAATATACCTGATCTACCAAGAAGGTGGTTAGCAATCACGTTCCAGTTTTGTGGACCAAACTGGGCAACAAGCTCCTTGAGTTTAGCATCTTCTGTTGGTCTCCAGTGTCCTCTTGAGCATACTTTTGCTTTTATTCCACTTTGACCCCTCCTTTTCCAACCGTTTTCGCTTTCGTGTTCATCTTCCGACTTCAAGACTGGGAATGTTTTGTTGAGGGGATGGTTTCTAGCGAGAGAGAAGTTGGTATGCGATTTTGGTGAAGATCTGAAGTTGTTTGCTTCTTTGAATCTTCTCGACCCATGGATGGTTTCATTGCTTGTTTGATCTTTCTCAAGGAGATTTGGATTCATTTTCTTTCTTTCTGAGGTTAGGGATTAAAAGAAGAGAAACCAGCAATAGAAGAGAGAGAGGCAGACCACTTGAATGGCTTTCCACTGTTTATATGGTGGAAGAAAAAGAGAGATTCTCCAATATTTTATTGACTCATATATGAATTTAACTGACATATCTTACAAGTAAATATATAATATTTGTTCACATCATATATACAATAATATTATAATAAAATTGATGATGAGTTGTTATTCAAAGTACATGGAAAAATCAAATGATAGCTTGTTTATTCAGACATCAAAAGGGGTAGGGAAATATTTTAATATATGACTATATATATCACACTTAATCAGGTACTCTATAAACTATCATGTTTTTATAGTCCTTATATAGCTTTGTACAATTTCTCATCTAAACTACACTTTTAGTCGTTGTTGTATTGAAACTTTTTTGGGTCTTGTAAATTTGGTCGTAGAAAATTTCGAAGTATGATAATTTTCTCGTCACTAACTTTATGAGCTGCTCTTAATTTGTTTTCTTATATGTAGAAATAAATTAGAAAAAATCTGTACTCAGGTTTTGCATCAGTTTGCATAAAATTTTCAACTTAAAACGAAAACTAGATTAATGTGATACTAATTTTAGCACTCTCTCCACACGTGCAAAAGTAAAGATTTAGAAAAGTCGGTGGGTATGTGTAGTGTTGGTGCATGCAAATCGAGACCCGCTCATGCGTGAGGAGGGTTCGATGGCTTAGGCCCCACAGACTCAACAGTCTCGGAAACTCCAAAAACATTTTTGAACCGCTCGTGTGGCACTGCTATACACACATACTGATAGTGCACGTGTGCACGTACGAACATGTTGGTGTGAGTTAATAATTATGGGATAAAAACAACAGAATCGTTTTTTGTCTGTTTCGGACACAAAGCAAGAAAAGATCTTAAAGGAAGAGAAATAAATTGCTTTTCTGTTCTTCGTAACGTCTATAAAAAATGCGTGTGTATATACGTATAATGAATATACATTCGATGTTTCAAAGAATTCGTTTTCTGTAGTTTAATATAAAATAATCATGAGCAGTTGATAATACAAACAAACAACAACTTGTTTTAACTTTTAAGTACTTCAAGATCTTTTGAACGGACGTAAACGTTTTTACTTAATGATCAATGAACTCAAAAACACTTCCACAGTTCCACTTATCTAAGTGAACTCAAACAATGTTATGCGAAAATTACTGGAAAAATAGGCGTCGCAAACGGAGAATATATGATGCATGAGACGAGACTATACATTTGAACGTAAAAGTGTTTTTTTTTTCTTCCATGCGTAACAACCGACGCCAGATTTTGATATGAAAACAATTATTTATCTTTAAAGAAAAAAAACATTGAGTTTTATTAATTCAATGAACTGGATCGACTATGCAACCAAATAATTATGATATTAAAATAGAGGGGCCAGAAAAATGTAACTGAAGCCAAATTTGGAATTAAATTCAAAAAAAAAAACGAGAGTAAAATAAACATAATACAAAGAAACGTTCGAGCCAGAGAAAAAAGACAGAAACGTACCAAAAAGATTAGATTACTTTATGGTGTCTAGTTTTACGTGAGTTTCGGTTATGGGAACGGTTTCGTTAATTTTGAAATCTTCTGCTGACGACAAAAAAAAAAAGTCTCGTACCGACGTGGAATGACGACATCATCATCAACTGTTACACACGAGCGGACCGTGTTCTTTCACCCTCTCCAATGTATTACTCCATTTTCTACTCCAAAATGGAGTAACTCCAAAATAGAGTTAAGTTTTATTTCAATGTATTACTTCATTTTCCACTCCAAAATAGAATATTCCTAATATTTTATATTTATTTAAAAATTAGTAATATCACCTTTCAATTATACTATTTACAAAACACTCCATTTTCGGATTGTAATAATTATATTAAATACAATATTAACCACAATTAATTTTTTATTATATAAATACTCGACAAGGTTTATAAAAAAAACATTTGTTACATTAAAAATTACATTACATAGCTTAAACACAATAATACATCAACTTAAATTATTCATTAGAATTAGTATAATTTTCCCACAAATGATCAACTAATGCATTTCGAAGTAAAAATGAACTTCTTTATCTTTGATTTTTCTGAAACGGGAAAGAAACTCTTGGAATCTCGCACTATTATTTCCTACAATTTCAACTTCTGGAGATGGAACTTCTCTTTCAACTTCAATTGGCGCCTCGAGATCACGTTCTTCCTCGATTATCATGTTATGTAAGATGATACATGTAGTCATAATATCATGGAGTACATTTTTTTCCCAGAAACAAACAGGTCCTTTCACAATAACGAACCGAGACTGGAGAACTCCAAATGTGCGTTCTACATCTTTCCTACATGCTTCTTGTTGCATAGCAAAATATTTTTTCTTTCAACCTACCGGCTCTTGAATAGTTTGCACTATAGTGGACCACTTTGGATATATACCATCAGCTAAATAATAGTCCATGTTATATTCGTTTCCTTGTATGTTATAATGAACAGGACGAGCAATACCTTGGGCAAAATTAGAGAAAATGTGGGACGACTCCAAGACATTGATATCGTTGTTGGTGCCCGACATTCCGAAATATGCATGGCATATCCAAAGATCATAATCAGCAGCAGCTTCAAGAATTATCGTCGGTGATCCACTGCGACCAAATATCCGTACAAGATCCAAATATCCGAGCAAATATTCAAGCTCAACAAGCACAAATTTTACAAAATCGAAGTCTTCAACAACAAGCTCAGCAAGCTCCTCCTCCATCTACATCGTTTGGACAATATTTTAATAACTTTAATGGATCCGGAGGTGATCTACCGGATTATTAAGCAATTATCTTTGTTGTAAGATTTATTTTATGTTATTTCTTTTATATGGTGCTTATCTTTTATTTTTATATGTATGATCTGTTATGTTTTATATTATATATATTTTGTTGCATAAAATAGTTCATTAGATGGCTATATATATAATTAAGAAATGTTAACAGTAAATTTTTTATTATATATAGTAAAATAATATTAATATACTTATTTATAACAATTTTACTGAAAATGAAAATATTTAAATGTGGAGAACCATTTTATAAATAAAAAAATTCAACTCCATTTTAGAGTAATGAGTTGGTTTACTCCATATTCGGAGTAATCATGTCTATTACTCTATTTTGGAGTGGGTTTTGGAGTGGAGTTGTAGATGATTTTACTGTAAAATGGAGTTTGAAGTGGGTTTTGGAGTAGAGTTGGAGATGCTGTTACGTAACACATGTCCCGAACACATGTCCCGTCTTCAGTTCACGTATTTCTGTTCCGGTTCAAAGAAAAGATCCTATAACCGTTATGGACCAATTCCACTTTACGTGTTAAATTTAATTTTGACGTCATAAATTCATATTTCCAATACGGCAAAATATTATAAAATTTTATATATGTAGTTCAAAACCGTAGGCGAGTTATAGATGAAGATTGCTTAAACAACTAGTCTCATTATGGAACAAAGTGATAATTAAAAGCAATTTAGTCAATGATAATTGTACTACTATGAAGTGTATATCCCTTGTATACTAAAGCGCAATGAAAAATTATAAAAAACAATTAAAAAACAATTAACTAACCACTTCCTAAATTTTTTTCATAAATTTAAGCTACGTTGATTCATGACACATAATTTATGCTCTTCAGAAAACAATAAAAAAAAATTAGTTATCGACATCATAAAATCTAAGGCAATTGCAAAATTTCAAAATTATAAATAAACTTTCTGTAACCAAAAAGAACTCCACGATCTATAATTTCCTGAAACTGTAAGTAAATCCCTTGAATTTCTCAGATTCCTAATTTAATGGCACGATTTCAAATTATTTTATCGTTTATATATCTACTCTCTCTTTCTCTTATTCTTAATGGTTCCATCTCTTCGTCATTTTTCTGGGTTTTGAGTGCAGCAACAAATATTTACATAGCTTTTTGAAAACTTTTAATTCTTTTTTTTTGAACAACCAACAACTTTTAATTCAAATTCACTTTTCTCTTCTTCTCAGAATAATACTAGCTTATTCTTTTTGTATGATCCATCTTAAAGTTTTTTATGGATTAATCACAGGAAGACAAATGAACAATAAGGTTGCACAAATAGAGTTCAAGAAATCATACCATGCACGGATATACTAAAGGAATTGTTTACCATTTTTCTTTCAGTTGTTATATTGCTATTGAGTTTTTTTGTTTATTATAAATTTACAGTCATGGGAAAAAATGAAAGCAGCTTATGTTGCCGTTCATTTATTGAACGTGAAGATGACATATGGCTGGTGCTGGTAGGACGAGATTGAACGAAATTGACGTAATATTGTAAATATAAGTATTTTAGTTTATTACCTAATGTAAATTGTTATGGTTTTCTAGATATATTATCCATAATTTATGTTTTTAAGCAAGTACAAATTAACACTCTTAGATGTCTCTCAACACCTAAGAATAGTAGAGCTAATTAAGATATGTAGTGTTAGTATATTTTTAACCCATTATATTTTATCTTTAATACATGTTCAATATTGATTTTAAATTTCAAAAATTAATATTTTTCCCCGTACGTAGTACGGGGACCGAACACTAGTATGTAATATTGCACCTCAACCAAAATGATAAGTGGTTTTATGGATCGAGTTATTGATGGCCCAAAGAAGTATACGATTATATGGTGAGCCATACCATTCGCACTTGAACAGTTTAGTCACTAGTTTTGTATTTTTCTTAATTACCTGTTTCCAGTATCACAAATCGTTTATTGAAATCATAAAACAGAAGGTGGAGAGAGAGGGAAATACCGAAACTCCAAATGCTACAGATTAATGTTTGGGTAATGACAAGCCACACTAGTTACATTCATTTAGAGAAAGCTTCCAGATTAGTTTTAAAGGGGACACTTTAACTAATTTGAGGAATTTAGGGCTTTATCTCATGATGTAAAGATATAAAGTATCTTTATATATGTAAAATTTAATTATAAATCATGTAAAAGTTGTTAGCCGGTCCATTCATTGCACTTGTAGCATAGAAGTAACATAACATATCACATCAGAGTGTATTATAGTAAATTATAACTCTGAAAAAAATACATTTTGGGGGGAGTTAATGAGGTTATACCTTACGGACTATATTGAAAGTCATTATCGAGACTATATTAAAAGTCATTATCGAGGCAGTTAATTGTCCACGCACTCACCACTAGTTCAGTCCACATGGATCCAAACAAAAAATGTAGTTATTCGAATGTAAATAGTTTAATGTATGTAAAAGTATTAACAAAAATAAATATTAGTCAAAAGTTGATGGCGGTGATCGGCAACTAATCCACCCAATTTTAACTCAAAATGATTCTCAAGTCGAAAAGAACAGAATTCCCTCCGTTTTACCACCATTGAATCATTGATGTTTTATAACTATCATTTGAAAGGACATTATATATTTAATTTGAATTTAATTAATTAGTTTAAATTATATTGTTATGTTTAATGTATTTTTATTGTTTATTACTCGTATTAATATTTATATTAGTATGTTATACATTCTGAAACTAATATTAGTGTGTTATACATTCTGAAACTAATACATTAGTTATAAACGATTTTTGGTTTCTTACATTGTTTCTCTATAACATTTATGAAAACTCTAAAAAGTGTGTATACCCTATAGACCTTGAATAAGATACACAATTAACTCGAAATTTAATAAAGTATGTGAAATATAGTCATATAACATTTAGACAGAAGTTACAAAAAAAACATCTACACATCCTTTTATATACTAAGACCATCATTAAGCCTAGTTTCTTAGTTGGGGTCTTAGACGGTTTTTTAGCTTTTCTTAGATTTTAATTAAAAGATTGGGGTTAATCATGCTATAAAGCCCAAATCACTTGGCGAATCAGAATCTGACACATGGCAAAACTTAAAAAAAAAACTAAACATAAAAAAAAAACAGTTAGTAGATCATGTCTATTTTAAAAAACTGTAACAATTTAAATCCTTAAATTTTTCTGACACTAAGTACATGGAACAAACGGTTCCATCTTCTATATTTTAGTTAACTAATTTTCTATTCTGTTGGCTATATTTTGTTTCCCAATTGGCATTTCTTCTCATATTCTCAATCTTTTCATATCTTCATCACTTCTTCAGAATTTTATCTTCTTCTCAAAGTAATATTACTTTATTCTTTTTGTATGATTCATGTTGAAATTATTTTACTATATTAGCCATAGGAAGAGGAAAGGACAAGGAGGCTCCACAAAAAGATTTTAAAATCAGATCATGTGAATACTAAAGTAAATATCTCATCACTTTCTTTTCAAATATCAATGGAAAGTTTCCATGTTACTGAGTTTTTTTCTTCTTATTAATTGGTTTGTCATGGATATATGGAAAAAATAAAGGCTACCACTTGCTACTAAGGAACATGAAGATGTCATATCGGCAATGCTGGGTGGAAGAAAATTGAAGTAATATTGTCAACAGAGGTATTTTGCCTATTATCGTTGTAAATTGTGATAATTTTGCTATATATATTATCCTCAGTTTAATGACTATGCAAATATAAGTTAACATTCCTCATCATCTATTGACACCAAAAAAGTACTACGAGACAATCTATATGGTGTTAATACATTCTAAACCTAAAAAATATAGTTTTAATACATGTTAAACAACTCATATTATTATAGTTTAAACATTCATAAAAAAGTAAAAAAAAAATTATAATCAAAAATATTCCCATGCATAGCATGGTCTCAATACTAGTAGTAATAAAATCATAGTTTAGTAAAGTATGTGAAATCTCTTAGTTTAAGTTACAATCAACATAAATAATACTCCATTTGTTTCTATAAAATAAAAAATAAAACCCTGTTTCAAGAATATATATTTTATATTTTATACAATTTCAAAAAATTAATTGTATTTATTCAAATATGACACTAAAATTACATAAATTAATCTCTTACAAATTAATAAATTAATAAACATAATAAATTCATAATTTTTTCTAGTCCCAAGTTTCATCGATGTAAAATATGGCGTAGTTCAATAAGATAATAAAATAGTAGTATTCAGAAAACTCTTATATAGATAAATAATATTATTGAAATTTTATATTAATAATTACTATATATATAAATGTTATAAACATACACAAAACATTTTTTTAAAAAAATTCACGTCTAATTTGATTTTTCATTTTACCGAACAATATATAAAATTATTTGTATTCTGCGATATATATGCATTATATATCAATTCTATAGAAATAAATTATTTTAAAATAATAATTATATAATTAATAAATGGTTGTAATTTTAACATTATTAATTTATAAAATTTTAATGTACATGAAACTGATGGTAAACAGCTGAACAAAAAAAATATTTATGATTAATTTATAATATATTTTAAATATGTAAAAACATAATGTATTATTCAGAAATAACGGGATATTAATTTCAAAGTTTTTAACATCTAAGTAAAAAATGTTTTTCCCCAGATCCTGGAACGATGATGTTTCACGGATGGATCATGGAAAGAGTATGATATTCATTTAAGACAATGATGATGTAATATCTTTGAAGATTTTGATAGTAATGTGGACGAAAAACACAAATGCAAGTTTATCTCCACTTCATTAAGAAGTTGAAGTATTCATTTGTGCAATGAAATGTATGAGAAATTTATTCTAGTATTATGTCATATTTGTAACAGATTGTTTTCACTAGGTGAATAAGATCTTGGAACCAAAAGAACGATCAACTTTTGTAATTTATTCGAAAAATATCGTAATGCTGAAAGGAAATTTAAATCACTTAGAGTTCATTTATATTATCCCGGATGCAGAATAAAATGGTAAAAAAAATGTTTGCATGCGTGTCACAGTGTCACATTGTATCGTTCGAACTTCTGAAGTCACGAAAATTGATGTCAATTCTGACGTGAAAATAATTGTAGGTGCGCTTTTATGTTTTATAATTTAAACAAAAGATTTTGATAGCTGGGACTTCAAGATAAAAAAAAAAATTTTAACATGCCCACTCTTAGATTAGGTATATTACCATCACTTGATTCAATCCAAATACTATTAGTGCTAACTATATTATTTTAATGGATGCCCTAAGAATAAAATGCAACATTTTCTGAATTTTTTTAGCAACAAAAAACATTTTCTGAATCCTTTTAACCAAAAAAACATTTTCTGAATATTTTTCAAAATAGTTAAATAAATGAAATTTCAAATTCAATTGAAGAATAACTAGATAATCCAAAATTTGCAAGTGTGTTTTAGGCTTGTAGTTGTAGCTGTTGGGTTCTTTTTTTTTGTCAACTTCAGGCCACAATGAACCGGCCTGTTAGCCCGTTAACCCCATGAATGGGATGCTCTTTACTTTGGAGCAGAGGAAGGATTGAACCCTTGATGCCAAAGTGAACTTTGTCACAAGGGATGGCCAGTGGACCATGACCATCTCGGCCATAGCCATTGGGTTCTAAATATATGCTTTAATATATTAGACTTTGATCCGTGCGGACTTCCATTTTTTATAATCAAAATTTAAGATTGATTGCAGTTTTAAATGTTTCTACATAAGTAGTATTGGTTGTTTTTATGTCTTTTGGATATTCAAGTAAGCAAAATTATATTTTTAAAATATACAGATTTCATAGAAAAGTAATATAATATATTATTCACTTTTATATGGATGAAAATTTGTTTTATATACCCAATATAAACTTATAACATTTGCAACATTTACACAAACATAATTAGTTTAAAGTCTTAAAATAAAGGAAATTTATGAGTACTAATAAAAAAATGATAAGATATGAAGATTGTGTTTATTTAAATATGAAACCTTTAATTATTTCCTAAAAATAATTAAACAAAATCTTTTATATTATATGTTTTTTCAAAATTATTATTGAGACATTTTATGTTTTATTCACTTATATATTGGATATGCTAATTTGGTGGAGTAATTTAGATTTTGGTTGTTCATTAACCGTTGATCAAGAATCCAAGATTAGTGATTATTTCTAGCCAAATTTTCCATTAACTGTAGTGTAAATGTGATATTATTTATATTTCAATTAAAAATATTTAGTTAGTGCATCATAAATGAATTTTAAGTATTTTTACACTAATATACTTGACAGTATAATTTTATACATGTCCATTTGCAATAAGATAATATATATTTTTGTATAAACAATAGTATATAAATATCAATACTGACACTTGTATGATGTATAATAACTGATATATGTATGATATATAAACCAAGAAATAACAGTGGTTGATAACTATATAATTATATATACATGTATTTAACTAAAAAAATGGATGGTTTGATTATCCATTTCCAATGACTATATAAATAATAATAGATGTATGATGTATAAATCTATAAATAACAATAAGATATAACTAAAATTTATCAGTACATATGTTAAGATTTATATTAAAAACATTTATAAGATTTATATTAAAAACGTCCAGCTGGGAAGACTTTCCAGACGCCTTATTATAAGTCGTCTAATAAGTCGTCCAGATGGAAGACTTTCCAGACGACTTAATTAAGTCGTCCGATAAGTCGTCCAGCTGGGAAGACTTTCCAGACGCCTTATTATAAGTCGTCTAATAAGTCGTCCAGATGGAAGACTTTCCAGACGACTTAATTAAGTCGTCCGATAAGTCGTCCAGCTGGGAAGACTTTCCAGACGCCTTATTATAAGTCGTCTAATAAGTCGTCCAGATGGAAGACTTTCCAGACGACTTAATTAAGTCGTCCGATAAGTCGTCCAGCTGGGAAGACTTTCCAGACGCCTTATTATAAGTCGTCTAATAAGTCGTCCAGATGGAAGACTTTCCAGACGACTTAATTAAGTCGTCCGATAAGTCGTCCAGCTGGGAAGACTTTCCAGACGCCTTATTATAAGTCGTCTAATAAGTCGTCCAGATGGAAGACTTTCCAGACGACTTAATTAAGTCGTCCGATAAGTCGTCCAGCTGGGAAGACTTTCCAGACGCCTTATTATAAGTCGTCTAATAAGTCGTCCAGATGGAAGACTTTCCAGACGACTTAATTAAGTCGTCCGATAAGTCGTCCAGCTGGGAAGACTTTCCAGACGCCTTATTATAAGTCGTCTAATAAGTCGTCCAGATGGAAGACTTTCCAGACGACTTAATTAAGTCGTCCGATAAGTCGTCCAGCTGGGAAGACTTTCCAGACGCCTTATTATAAGTCGTCTAATAAGTCGTCCAGATGGAAGACTTTCCAGACGACTTAATTAAGTCGTCCGATAAGTCGTCCAGCTGGGAAGACTTTCCAGACGCCTTATTATAAGTCGTCTAATAAGTCGTCCAGATGGAAGACTTTCCAGACGACTTAATTAAGTCGTCCGATAAGTCGTCCAGCTGGGAAGACTTTCCAGACGCCTTATTATAAGTCGTCTAATAAGTCGTCCAGATGGAAGACTTTCCAGACGACTTAATTAAGTCGTCCGATAAGTCGTCCAGCTGGGAAGACTTTCCAGACGCCTTATTATAAGTCGTCTAATAAGTCGTCCAGATGGAAGACTTTCCAGACGACTTAATTAAGTCGTCCGATAAGTCGTCCAGCTGGGAAGACTTTCCAGACGCCTTATTATAAGTCGTCTAATAAGTCGTCCAGATGGAAGACTTTCCAGACGACTTAATTAAGTCGTCCGATAAGTCGTCCAGCTGGGAAGACTTTCCAGACGCCTTATTATAAGTCGTCTAATAAGTCGTCCAGATGGAAGACTTTCCAGACGACTTAATTAAGTCGTCCGATAAGTCGTCCAGCTGGGAAGACTTTCCAGACGCCTTATTATAAGTCGTCTAATAAGTCGTCCAGATGGAAGACTTTCCAGACGACTTAATTAAGTCGTCCGATAAGTCGTCCAGCTGGGAAGACTTTCCAGACGCCTTATTATAAGTCGTCTAATAAGTCGTCCAGATGGAAGACTTTCCAGACGACTTAATTAAGTCGTCCGATAAGTCGTCCAGCTGGGAAGACTTTCCAGACGCCTTATTATAAGTCGTCTAATAAGTCGTCCAGATGGAAGACTTTCCAGACGACTTATAATAAGTCGTCTGCGCAGTCTTTTGGATTGAAGTAAATACCTGACTCAAGATAGCAGCTTTCATTGATCTGCGGCCTCTGCTGCCCTCGTAAGCCAGTATCGGTGGAGACGGACTGTCTGCTCTGGGACCACCAATACTAGCACCCAATTCCGGCATAGCTGTGTACGTCTAGACCTGAAGAACTTGTATAAACCCATCCACGGTGTAACAGCCAGCAATTTCTTTGTTCCACAAAGAGTCCATCAGCACCTTAAACGCGACTCTCCCCCATGGATAATTCTCAAACCGTTCTAAATCCATCACTAGCCTTGCCAGAGTAGATCGTGTAGCGGTTGAAAACTTTCTCCCTTCAATGAATCCAGTGAAGATGGAGAGGTACGCGAGCCGCTTGCGATCTTCCCTGGACCAATCCCCGCATCTCTTCAGTGCTGCTATTATCTGATCAGTAGTTGGCCCAGCTTCCAGATGAACTCCCAGCATCCCCCAGAAAGAAACCATCTCTGGGGTAACGTCACATTTTGGTGTCTCAAGGTCCTCGATGTACTCGCAGTTTAGACCAGTGAGGTTTTCAAACTCTAACAGTGAAAACCTCAAAGGTTCTGGACCAACGAGAGACCACATCTCATACTTCTTCTTAATGTCCAGCTTGAAACTGAGCATGTAGTGAACCAGCCTTGAAGCCCAACCAAATCCCTGCTCCTTGAACTTGATGAAAACTCCCAAACTCGACTCCTTGAGCTCTTCAAATTCGTCATCAGTAAGAGCTTTCCTAAGAGCAGTATGCAACTTGCTGTTATCCGTATGATACGAAATGCTATTGTGGGCTTCTGGTTCTTCCCCTGATGTGTATAACCTACGGGGGAGTTCTGGAATATCCATCCTTTTTGTCTGCAAAATAATCAAAGACAACAATATAAGTCCAGACGACTTAGTAGACGACTTAAATTACTTACAAGTCTTCCAGTCGCAGAAGGAGTTGGAGTACTCGTCATTGCGGTTATAGATCTGAAAAAATAAACGTGAAACGGTGAGAATGAGTAAATTGATAGAGACAACGTTTTATGTTCATCTTTTCCTCGAGATTGATGACTTAGCGGCGTTAGGGTTTACAGAGAAACGGCGCTAAGGTTTACAGAGAAGAAGCGGCGGCGCTAGGGTTTAGAAGAAGCGGCGGCGCTAGTGTTTAGAACGTTGGTGACCACGGTGGCGAGGGCGACGGTTTGTTCGGAAATAGTGGAATCGGCGGCGCTAGGGTTTAGAGGAATCGGCGGCGCTAGGGTTAGAAGAAGCTGCGGCGACAACGGTGAGAATGAAGTGAGATAGATAGCCGATGTTGAGAACGATGGTTTGTTCGGAAATCGTGGGAATTCGAAATCGCCTTTGAGAGAGAACTGTTAGGGTTTCTGAATTTCGCGAAAAATGAAACAAAAAAAATAAAAATCACCTTATATATTGGGTAAATAATCCGGTTAGCTTTAAAAGTACATTGGTAAACTTTAAGGTTTGGTCCGGTTTAGACGACTTATTCTGGCTGATAATGTACAACAGACGACTTAATATTTAGTCGTCTGTTTTCAGACGACAAAATATTAAGTCGTCCTAGACCCTAAAATGAACCCCTAAACTAAAATGACTAGATTAACTAACTAACCACGTTATAAAATCTAATTATACTTAAATAGTGTTTACTATACACAGAAATGAGCACGCATAAGTAATTTTAAAAATTTTCAAAAACGGTTTTAATGCTTTCCAAAATCTAACCCTAAGAACACATACAATACTACAACATATGTTGATGAAACATAAACTTAAGAATATCATGACTCACTACTTTCACTCATCTATGCTGAAAACAATTGAAATTTGTTATATCTTAATTTATACCTCCTAAGACATATGTTAATTACATAATTCCCATTTTTCACTTATCAAAATATTTTTTACAAAATTTTTAAATTATGTTTAAGACTAACTGTCCAGACGACTTTCAGTTAAGTCGTCTGGACGACTTATTTTCAAGTCGTCTAAACAGACGACTTGCGAGGGGTAGAAACGTAAAAAAAATTTCGTTTTTTTGTTTGGTCACAAGGGGATAGTTGTAATTTCAATAGCCTTTTAGGTTACTTTTGCCTTTGACCCAAGTTGGGGTATTGTTTTGGGTTTGACTCCAAGTTTTGAGTCACACTTGGCAATTCTCCCTAAAAACATTTATGCTAAGTGGAAAAGATGGCTAAATGTTAAACACGTTTCAAATGATTTCAAGGTCTCAACTGAACAATGATATGTCTAAATAAAAAATATATATTTACGTTTTGGTTTAATTATTCGCTTGACCACATGGAGAAATGAAATCCAAAGGATATTAAATGGCTTAATGTTTGACACCATTAATTTTTTTTTGAAAAAGATTGCAATATTTTTATTTTAGGAAATGAAAGATTGAAGTTAGCATGATATTAGGGAATTTAGTGTAACATATACAATTTTGAAGGAAACTCATATTTGTTATGTTTTTTTTTGTAAGTTCATTTATTAAAATTAATCTATACTATTAAAAGAGAAGTCATGACTTCTTTTATGTGTGATATTTTAAATGGACAATCCCTAGAAAGTTGCTTACATTATTTTTTTTTGTATTTTCATAACAATATCCTAACAAGATATTTAATTATCTTTTTATTCCATCAAAATATTATTAATAATGGATAATTCCGAAAATATATTTATTCCATCAATATATAATTATAATTGCATATAACCATTTATAATCTACTTAATAATAATAAAATTTTATTATTCTAGAGTTAGTACCTGCATATGATCAAATTAATAATAATAACAATTAACATTTATTATGCAAATACAATAATGTTAGAATTTCACCATGCAAATAATAATATCAAATCAAATATTAAAATCCTAACAGTATTGTATTTTATAATAAGTGTTATTATTATTAATTATGTTATACAGTATACATGTATCAATCCCCCTAGACTATATTTGCGAAGTGATTTTGCCACATGTTTTTTCTACAATCAATTTCACAAAACAAATATGACATGGTTATTGAAATTGATGACATGACTTATAGCTTAATATGACATGAATAATTGCATTTAATGTTAATTTTTATTTTTGGTAAACTTTTTAAAATATGGTAATAACTCATATATTACATTTAATGTCAATTTCTATTTTTGGAAAGTTTTTTAAAATATGGGAATAACTCATAAATCATCATTAAAATAAATATATTCAAATATGTCATTATAAATTTCGAAATATAATATAATTATATATTTTTAAATTATACAATTTAATTACTAAAATTTTCAAAAATGTATACAATTTTTAAGAAAATTATAAAAATTTAATCGTAAAATTTATTTTCTAATATATCTACAAATTTTATAAATATTGTTTAATTTTAATTTTTGGTAATTATGAAACTTTTACAAATTTATTTAATATATTTAATTTAAATAAATAGATAGAAAATCTATCTAAGATTATAATTTCAAATATATACATGCATATTCTTAAATATAATTTTTATGTTTAATTAAATCAAATTTATATTAAAATATTGATACGAAAAAGAAAATTTACAATATTAATAAAATATAATTTTAAAATATAATTTATATTTATCTGTTAAAAAATATTTTAAATTTTGTTCTGCATATGGTGCAGGAAGACACCTAGTATTTATATAGATGTTGTGTTAACAAACATGTATTGGTAAACATATAATATTTTTAATATATAAATACTGTAGTGATGAATTTTTCATGCGTGATTTTTTCATTTGGGCCATTCTTTAAAATTTTATCAAATTTTACATGAATTAATTATAATATTTATATTTTTAAATGAATAACAATAAATATTTTTTAAGAAAGTTCTAAAAAATCCTTTTAAAATATTTTCGGAATCAATTTAAATTTTATATCCAAAAGTAATTAATTTTAATTTTAGTTATCATAAACTATAATTAGAAATTAAAATTTATTTTAGTTTTGATTTATATATGAAAATTTAAAATTATATAAAGTATTATAATTATATATTCACTGATAATAACAATCTAAACTGATTAATTTTCAAAAATAAAATTTACAAAGATTTTGTTAGAAATATTCATTTCTATTTCAAATTAAAAGAAGATATTTTATCCAACTTAGTGTATTTCTCAAATATGATATTTACAACAAACATATTTTGAAGTACAATGTATTATAGTTTTTCTTTAAAATAAATTCTTTACAGTATCTCAAAAAATATATTTTCTACTATATATATCCAATTTAATTTGCTTTCATATAAATTTAAAATAAAAAAGTATGTAAAGTAATATTGTTACATAATAAAGTTTCCAAAATAATTTCTGTTACAAAAACACAAAATTTATAGTAATAATTTATAAGTCAGGTAAACATAGCTGTTATTGAATTACATAACATATAACACTAAATTACGTTAAGTTATTGGTAAATTTTGTTATATAAACTAAAACATTTTAGTATATAAATAAAAAAACCCGCATGGTTGTGCGGGTCAAGATCTTGTCTTATATATTAAAACAGAAGTCACAACCTTGATTCATATGTGATTTTTTTAAAAATGAATCTATTCTTAGAAAGTTATGCTACATTTAATCTCTAATCTTATCATTTAAATTTTGGGCATACCAGAAATTTTTATTGGGCTATTAATAATTGGATTTAAACAATAGATGATCCATTGGATTTATAGATAGTATAAATTAAATATATATAATTTAATGTTGTAATAATATACCTCCATATGTTAAATATTTAAATATTTGTCGATGTTAACTTTTAAAATTATAAGATTTTTTTTTAAATAACAAAAATCATATTATCTAACAATGATTAATCTTTACTAACTTAAACCAATGAATTTTTTTAAAGTATATAGTTTATTTTAAAAATTAAACAAAAACTAAATGTTTAATTATTTACTCGAAAATATAAATCTATGAAGCGAAAAGTTTAATTTTTTAAAAACTTTCTAA
>NC_027749.1:4434575-4468143 GCF_000695525.1 Brassica oleracea var. oleracea | reverse complement strand
ATACAAATACATGTGAAAGTTTGAAACAATCTATTCAATGAAAAAATATACCATAAACTTATTATGTTTTAAAAATTGATAGACACATATATATTATAATATATACCAATTTAGAATTGAAAACAAAATATTTATATAAAAATAAATGAAAACAAAAACTCGCGCGGTTGCGCGGATCGAGATCTAGTTATGGTTAAAATGAAAAATGGAAATGGCATTAGGTGTAATTAAAAGGTTATTTTAAGGGTTAATTCATATTTGTACTTCAGTTTTAATAAATTATATACATTTTTTTTTTTGAACTTAAATTTCAGTTTATACTATTTTTTTTACAGTTATAGAATACAAAGCTAATCAGAGGTTCTCTGTAGCCAAAGCTGTTCGTTTGGGGCCATCTAATAAAACAAGGAGATCAAGAGTATGCCACAGCTTTCTTCATTTAAATATTGTTGTGCTGTTCAGACTAACTCTGAGACAAAAGTCAGATGACCTAAAATAACATCTTCGCAACGAAACTGTTGATAAAAAAGAAGATTAATAAGCAATTAATGTAAATATCAAACATTCATAATAACAAGCCCATATTGTACAGACATCACCTGGACATGCTTTATAAATTATGGAGACTATACGAGCCCATATAGGCCTATACTTGATAAAAGTATAGTAACTGAAAATTTAATCCAATTCATATCTCCTATACGGCTAACGTTGGCTTCTTCCTCATTCGAATTGCTCAATCGACGTAGTGGTTTGTTGTCAGCAAGATGAAGACTCCGTAGGAACGACTTTTAGCTTGTCAACGCCAACAGAGAAATCCTCCTCCGATCACCCACTCTGATCCAGCCGGTAAAGGATACATGACCTTGTAGCATAACAAATATGCTGGAGTAATAATTTTCAATACCGTTCTTGTTAGGTTCCGGTATATAGATATCAAAGTCCTTATCGAAATATTAGATAAAATGTATAATAGATAAACAGTGTAATTACAAGTTTACAAAAACGTATAATTATTTAATATAAAAGTTTTTGGGGAAAAATTCAAAAACAAATATGTGAAAGCTTTGATACAAAACGGATGATATCATAGGACATGGAATTTGGACATCGGACTTTTGACGGATACCAAAATGATTTGACTCTAGTAGAAGTCAGTTTAGGTATTTGGTTCGGCTAAGATCTCGGATAGCACACAATAATTTTCTCAATAAGAACAATTCCAACCATTAACATTATTTTAGTGTCAAAACTACACTATTTTAGTGTAATTTCAACACTAAAAATAATTTATTCTCCAACCATAATATTAAATTTCACAATAAAACTATTTTATAATATTATATGTATTAAGTTTTTTTATTTATCATTTATTTAATTGTATATCTTATTAATAAAATAAGTAAATAGTATTTTAATTGGATAAATAATGTTTTCGTGTGGTGAATAGTATCATACCAAATTTGGTGTGAAATTTTAGTATTGCACTAAAATTGTGTAATTTTTGCAGTTGGACTGGAGATGTTTTGATGTAAAAATCACACTAAAATAGTGTTTTGGAATTGGGTTGGAAATGACCTAATTCTATCTAAAATATAGTAACTCTATTATAGATTTGAATTTGCTTCAATGATTATAATAGAGTGAATCATTGGAGCAAATCAAACTCTATAATAGAATTGTTCTATTTTAAAGTGAATTATAGAAAAAATTATTATGTACCATTATAAATCATTCTAAAAGATCAAAACTTCTGGTAAAAGTTTGGGGCCTGTTTACAGATTATATTGAAACTTTTAATTATTTAAAAAATTTCTGTCAATATTTAGCCAATCATGCTGCTTTTATGATTTTGCTAATTCTAAAACCATTACAACTTTTCTTTTGTTACATAAATGGTTTCCAAAAACCAACAATTTATTGTTTTTAGATTTGTTTTTTCTAAAGTAACAATCAAATTTTAAGATATAAAGTCCGTAAAGTAATTTCTTTTTTTTTTGTAAAGCCACAATGTGATCTACTGTAATAATTAACATAAAAATAAGGGTTTTTGCACTGGATATACATGGAAGAGATGTAAATTAGGTAACCGGGCATCGAACTGTTGAGTTTTCAGTAATACCGACAGTACCCCTACTATGAGAGAGAATCGAGAAAATGGGGCCATAAATCTAGTATGGCGCTTTGTGCAGACAACCGGTAGAAGGAGGTAGAACACGCTTTCAACTGTTGATGAAAATATCTTTGGTACAGTATGAAAATGTACTTTTAAAGCGTGCAAAAAACCTACCCTTATCACTATCCCTTTTTATAATATATTTGTCGTTTCCTTCGTATTGTACGCCTTTCAGTTTCTATCATCTCTCATCAGGCGTTTCATTTTCACTCCTCTATCAACCACACAGTTTTCGTAATCGACATGGCGTCTTCACGGAGTCGTGATTTTGCGGAAGAAGACCTGGATGAAACCACCGTACCTTTACCGGAGATGATGTTCGCCGAGGGAGAGGAACCCGTCGGTGTTAGGGTTCTCACATACCAGTCTTCGCGTGCCCTAAACACAATTCTCGAAGCTCTTGATGAGGACGAGATCGAGAGTCTCAAACGAACCTCATTCGGAAAGTTGGTCGAAATTTCGGAGAAACCTGCGTTTTCTGGTAGATTTGCTAGATATCTTTTGTCAAGGCAACTAAAAGTCGAGAAAAAGCACGAGGCTTGGTTTCGATTCGCTGGTAAACCAATTAGATTCTCGCTATGGGAGTTTGCCATAGTGACCGGTCTTCCTTGTGGTGAATTTCCAAAGAAATCGAAGTTGAAGAAGAAGAAAAATATGAAGGAGAAGCCCTATTGGCCGGAGTTATTTGGAAGGGTAGAAGAAATGCGAGTATCTAGAGCGGTCAAAATGCTGCGGAGGAAAACCGTTATCAATAAAGATCTCCGGATGAAACTGGCTTGCCTTGCAATTGTGTCTTCTGTTTTGCTCTGCACAAATCTGCGTATGAAGATGTTGAAGGAACACGCTGAGCTGCTGGTGGATATGGAAGAGTTTTTTTCCTTCCCTTGGGGGAGACTAGCTTTTGATATGTTGATGACAAGTATAAAAAAAAAGAGATGAGATTTCACTGTCTCAAAATACAATAGCCTTGAAAGGATTTGCCCTCGCCCTCCAGCTCGTTATCGTTGAAGCAGTTCCTTCTCTGACAGAAGTCGTACAAGAAGCTGATTCTTCATCAGAGTCTGAGAGCGATGAAGGGGACGGTGATCGTTTGCCGAGAAAGACTAAGAAGCAGACATTGAGTCCGGCACATGCTCGTGAAGTTGGTAGGAAAGCTCAAGTGTGTTTATTACCGTATATGTTCGCAATCATTAAATAAAGTAGCACCACCACATATGAACTAAGTAGGGTTTTTTACTTGGTATCGTAGGCATTGGTGACCAGCATTCTTCCAGTAGATCCTGCAAGGAGTGGCGTGGACTGTTTGGTTAATTGGTCAGACGATCACTACAAAAAAGGTGGATATTGTGACTAATTTTTGTGTCAAAATAATTTGTCACAATATTGTGACTAATTGTTAGCTAACTTGTGACCAAGTTATTACGTTACAAAATGGTAACTATTTGGTCATAATATTGTAACTGAATGTTAAATAACAAAATAATGTCACAAATGATGACGAATTAGAGACAAAAATTTGTCATAAATATTTCTATAAATTATGCGATCAAAATTCTATTAGTCTTATGATTTCAATGCCTAAAATTATGCCATCAATGTAACTGTTATGAAAAATCATATAATTTTTACATGTGATGAAATTAAGCTAGCTAGAGATGATGTTCCAATTATCTGAGATATATTGAGTTTCTATCCGTTTTATAGAGTACTCGAAGTTGTATAGTTGTATGTTGCATTTGAATAGTGATGGATTGCAACAAGGGTTATATCGTTAGTTGGCTTGAAAAAAAACTAACACTCATCTATTGGACAGCCATTATAACTCGTCATGCTTATATACTTTGATAAGCTGTTGTTTGAGACATTGGTAGTAATTACAGTCAAGGCTTTATGCTTCATAAGCTTGTTTGAGCTGCTACTTAAGTAATAATTTCATTTCATTATAACTCGTCATGCTTATATACTTTGATAAGCTGTTGTTTGAGACATTGGTAGTAATTACAGTCAAGGCTTTATGCTTCATAAGCTTGTTCGTGATTCAAGATGACTTGTCGAACTTTTTTTTTATAAGAATCATGAGTTCTGAAGAATCTTTCCATATTTTATAATATCTAAGTAGCTTTTGATACAATATACTCGTTTATGGACCATACTCATTTAAGTAAAAAGATATTTGTTACTTTTTGTCATTATCTATGATTTATTTAAGCTACATACTTTTCTTATTTCTATTAAGTAAATATTTTTTGTTAAATAACCAGACGTCTTAAAATTAGATAGTGGGGTTTCTAAATTTTTAATCAAGCCGCCTTAAATTTTGTAAGTGGAGCCGTGGAGGCATAAAATTTTAATTATACCGCTTCAAGTGTTGCCAAAATTTCACGAACCCATTAAAACTCACAAAAGATTATCTTTCTAGGTATCTCTTTTATTTGTTGCTCTCTCGGTCCCTCCGTTGTCTTCCTTATTCCAACGGTTGGTTTGCCTTCCACAGTAAAAAGGTGATTTCTACTTGAATCTGGATTTGGATTTGGATTGCTAAAACTGTATCAAAGTTTTGATTCATGATTTTGCTAACCTAAACGTAATTGTTCGTATCCATCACCACGCTTTTGTAATGAAACTCACATATTATGGCCTTAGCTTTATTTTAAGGCCGAGTAAGTTATATTCATGATTACATTATATCTTATTTGATCAATTGTTTTCCTAGATGGCTTCACTAATAATAGGTGGGCGCTCCTATGGGAGATCATCAAATCATCGATTTGGTAGTGGTTCACAAGAACCCCTTTCCCCTGCTCTGTCGCCTACACCTGTTGCAAATTCCGAACCAAGTGTACATATGGAAGATTCATATGTAGTTCGTACATCTTTGCCCATGCTCCATCATTCTCGAAAGAATGGATCTAAATGGTACTGTCCAATTACCATTTGTCTCACACTTATAATTCATTACTAATTTTATTTCAATGGAACAGGTTTAAACACAACACTGAAGTGTCAACTGCAATCAGAAAGATCATTCAAAGTTGTTTTAAAGGACCATGGTACTCTTGGAAAAAAGTGCCGCCTTATTATAAACGAACATGGTTTTCAATGTTTAAGGTATGTTTTATTTTATGTTTCTTATCTAATTATGTAATGGTTTTATAAGTAATTCATGTTGTTTGCTATACTATTTTTCAGAAAAAGTTCAATTGGGATGCTTCGATCAACTATTCAGTTGAAAAGGAGTTTAAGAAACTTGCTGCCTATCGCCTCAAAGGAATGGTAAGTGTTGCAAAGAAAGGAGGAGTAAAACCTGACTGGATTTTGTCTGACTATTGGACCATTATGCAAGATTATTGGGCAACACCGAAGGCCAAAAAAACAAGTGCTAGTGCACGTGCTTCTCGATTGTCTGATCGCAATGGCTTAGGTCCGCATCGACATAGAGCGGGTTCATGTTCCTATGCCAAAGTTCAAGATGTGCTGGTAAGGTTTATATTTCCATTCTTAGTTTTTGATCACTTGTATCATTTCTTTTCTAATTCTGTAATTGTTTAAAGGAAGCAAACAACGAAGACTACTCTTTTATTGCTGTGATGAAAAAAACTCATCAAAGACCTGACGGAACATACGTTGATGAGCGTGCTCGCTTGGTTGCAGAAACTTATGAGAAGCACGTGGAAGAACGTTTGGGACAGCTCGAATCTTCTGGTCTAGATAATGTAACACTTGAGAATCTTGACCAGTGTGAAAAAAATGAAATTTATGTCAGGGTAATATTCTAAACTCTTATACTGTTACAATTTTAAAATCATGTTTTGTGATGTTTATTAATACTAAATATTTACACTTAGTTACATTGTTGATTATTTCTCTTATTTTTCCTTAGTGTGAAGCAGTACATAACTGGCTTATGGTTATAAAATAGCGTCAAACTAGTCACTGTTGTTGTGGCTTTTTTCTTTTTTACGAACCACACATGCATTTCTTGTGATGTTTATAGTGGTAAACAGTAGTATTTATTTATTGTAGTTACAGTTTTTGTAGTGCTTTTGTTTTTGTTCTCATGTTTTTACATTTCTATTAGGCTGCTGGAATGTCTAAACTGGGACGTGTCTTTGGACTTGGAGCATTACACAGTAAGATTTTACCAGCTTGTGATGTTTCGTCGACTGCACCCGAAGCTTCTGAAGAAGTTGAAATGATAACACAAAGATTGCAAGAGGTGGAAGCAGAACTAAAACAGAGCCGTGAAGAGAATCTGCAGTTTCAGAAAAGACTTGAGAATATGGAGACTCTGGTTCAGTCTATCACAAATCTAAGTGTCTAGACTTGGATCCACCTCCAGAAATTTCCACTTTCCATGAAGCTTACGTTCACCCCATGTTTTTAATATCTTTTATTATGTATTTCGTTAAGACTATTTCATGTTATTATCTTTGTGAACCTATCTTTGTTATTTGATTTGGATGTTAACTTTTATTTGGTATATTAATGGTAACGTTTTTAGTGTTCACCATAATATTATATATAATATTTATATATTTAAAACTGATGTTGTAAATGTGACTAATCTTTTCACTCTGTTAGTCATGATATGTTACATAGATTAGTAACAATAAAACGTCACAAATTAAAAGAGTTTGTGACAATTTCATTACCTTCTTTCCGTAGCTAACTGTGACGAATAAGCGACATAATCTTGGTCAGAATATGTTACATAATTGGTAACAACTTGTGACGATTCTGTGGCTTAACTTTGGTCACAGTTTGCAACGTATATATGACAATTTAATTTGTAACAAATTGTGTCTTTTTTTGTGACTTTGATATTTTGTCACAATTGGTGACAAATTTGTTACTGCGGTTAATGGTCACTAAAATTGTGACGATTTTGACACGTAAACTGAATTGTGACCATTTTATTGTGACTTTTCATAATTTGTCACACATCGGTCACAATAGAAAATTTGTGACGAAAAAAAGATATATTGTGACAAATATTGTGGTAGCAATATTCATATTTTCTTGTAGTGGATGGTGTTGATGTCAAGGTTGACAACTTGGTTAATCTTATTTCAAATAACGTTGTTATCCGTAAGCAGATGCTTAGAGGTGGGGTGAGTAAAGTGGATGTAGAGAAGATGCGTGAGAAGGTTAAAGAAGGAGGAAAAAGAAACGAAGGTAGACATAAGCCGAATGAGGCACCTATAGACCTCAGCGAGGAATCGAAAATCAAAGCTCTTGTTGACTCCATTGTCGGACCTGAGATTCATCGACTGGAGGGAAAAATTTCTGCTGCTGTTGCGTCCGTGAAGGAGGTGTCTTCCAATGCTCTCGCTTATCATGCTTCTGTTGTTGGTAGTGTGGATACAATTCTGCAGAATTTTAAGAGGGAAATGCTTTCGTACTTTTCTAAAGCTAATACTCAGCGAGCAGTCGAAGCTCCAGACGCCATACCAGTCACTAATGAAGTGGGAAATAAAGAAGTCTCTCAGAATAATACTCCGGCACAACTCGCCCATGAGGTGGAAAGAATAGATGTCGGTCTAAATACAACTCCTGGACCAGTCATAGGTGTAGTGGAAAGTAGAGTTCTCCCTGAAAATATTCTCCCTGAAATGCGTGATAGCAATGACCAGATTATTGATAATGTGTTGGAAAATCTTAGTAACTACTCAACTCCACCTAGGTCAGCGAAACGGTGCCAAGTAAGTCCCTCACATCTTGTAAGTGTACATTTATAGATAGTATAAAAAATTTGAAAAGCAGACGTTTAATTCCTACAGAAGATTTCTGGAAACCTTGTAAATAGTTATGTTATCCGGTTTAGGATAATGACATCCAGATATGTATTGCAACAATGTTCTACTGTCCTCCAAAGTTGCGTCTTTTAGTAACAAATAATTGTGAAATTTTTTTTGTTATGCTTTATATTGTTATTTTAAGTACGAAAAAACTTCTTTTAAGTTAGATGATTTCATGTCAGGGATCTGAGGTGGAGTCCCATAGGCAGCGATCCCCATTATCTGCTGGTTGTCCTCGTGAAGATAGTAAAGGGCAAAATGAAACATCCATTCTTCATTCAAAGAAGCATATGTCCGCGAAACAGCTTTCAAAGGAACTATCCGAAGTAAAGTTTATGTTTCCTATATTGTTACAATTCAACAAATAGGTTTACCATATAAGTAATGTGTACTTATGTTTCCCTCCAGCGACATGTGAAGCTTTTGAAAGTGTAAAAGCAAATTTAAATTATAGGCATTTAATAATTTGCCATTTTGAAATTGTTTTTGACCTGTAGGGATCTGCGACCTACCATACCTCCTTCGCTCGCAAGGTCCGTTCGGCTGGGTGCGCTGACGGTGGTACAAGTCAGCATGCATCTGTCTGTGGTCGCAGCCAGACGCCGCAATAGGGAGGAGTAAATGTAACCAATTTTTAAAATTCTTTTCTTGTTTACTATGTAAGCTATTTTTACGAAAGCCAAAGATGTTAAATGTGAATAGGCGGTCGACGTATTCCTTCAACCTGAGATTCCTTCTTTCTCACTTGGCTTAACTCAGAAGCTTGGAGCCGAACGGCGGCAGGAAGCTGGCGAAATGGGAGATAGTAAAAATATCTCCGTTGAAGAACCTATCGAAGCAGAGGTTGGCGATAATGAAGATACTCTGAGTTGCCATAAAAGCAAGCGCATGCGGCATGTTCCTCCGCAACTTATCAATGACTACCAGTGTGGCACTCCCATTGTTAATAGGGCTCGTGAAGGAAAACTTTTTAGGATGATTGGGTATGCCTATTCTGGGATTCGTGATAAGTACCTGCGTCTGAAGCTCCTACTTAAGAAATAGTGGTATTTTACACAATTCTTTTCATTATTTTGAAGAATAATATATTTGATTGTTTCTCTCATGACATATACCAGCTTAGCGACTCTACATTCTCATAGTTTTGTATTTCGTTCCAGTGTTATTAATGTTGGGGGCTTGTCAGTAACCGGCAAGGACGTGGTCGATATCGGAGAGAGGAACAGATTTCTTCCTGGCCGAGTATGTTACGCGTAATTGAGTATGTTATCCGTTCTATTTGTATCCTCACTGGTCCTTAGCTTTCTTTATTCAGGTCATAGATATACTTACAAGGCTTGTTGCATTCAACGTGAACAATCAAGCGTTGGGTCGGACCGATAACATTCCAGTGTTCCTCGATAGTCGGGTTTAGGTTTTGTTTGGAAGGAATTATCCAAAGTTTAAGAAATCAAAGTCGAAGGAAGAATATGTTTTCACTAAAGGAATGGTAGATTATGTTACAAAGAGTTGCCCCAGAGACGTTGTTGTGGCGAGGTGGTATATTCCATTCAACGTCGATCGCAGACATTGGGTTGGCCTTTGTGTAGATATCCCTTCGTCAAAGATATATGTTCTGGACTGCAACCCAGGTCTTATTATGGATGAAGCGTTGGTAAAAGAGCTTCACCCAATCTCTGATATGTTTCCTTATTTCTTGAGACGTTTAGGGAATGTTGTTCATACTGTCGGGAACAAACTGGTGGTTGAAAGAATCAAAGGTGTTGCACAAAACACCAATCCGGCAGATGCAGCGTTGACCGCCTGTCTTTTGATCCAAGCACATGCCCTGTTTGGGTTTGACGGCTGTAGGTCTATCACTCCATCTGTCATTCCAGTGGAAGCACAAAAGGCAGCGATCATGGTTTATGAGTTTCATCAGAAGCTGTAGGAGAGGTTTTTTACGCGGTTGAATAAAGTTGTTTTATAGAACGCGATACCGGTTCTTTTCGACGCATACCGGTTATTACGTCATGTCTTATGTCAACCTTGTCTACTGTATTTGTTGGAGGAACAATGTGTCATATTATAAGACTCGCTCTGAAACTCTTTTTTCCCCTCTTGTTGCATATGTCTGTTTCTGTGATTTAGTCATTAGATGGTATCTGTCTGCATTAGAGGGTACAAAATATGTGAAGGTCATTTCATCGGGAACTATGTAATTTGACTTTGTTATCTCACTTGTTGTACTAGTATTATCAAGAAAGACAATATGTTACGGCTAACTTAAACAACATTGTCTTTAATATAACGATGGAAGACTCGAGTTTGTTGAAGGTAATACTCGCTTAAGGATGTTCCTCCCATATTGTCTATAACTGGAAAACTAAGTTTCAAAAGGTGGCAATGCACACAACATGATTCTAGTAGTGGCATTAATTTTTGACCCCTCTTTTTGACCTATATTATCTGGTATAAGTTATGGCTCATTTGGGTGAATAACCAAAACAAGAATGTAAATCCGGTTTAAGTTTACATTATATAATCATTGAAGCAAAAGTATTTTACAAAGGCAACCTACTAAAATTAATATCACACATGCAAACTTCATAGAAAACAAACTATTACACCGACTGGAGGTTCGTTAAAACGGCATCATAGTAAAACGAACTCCCATGTTTTACCATGCATACCAAGTCTACGATCATATTGCACAACACCAAAAGCTTTTAAACATCATACATTAAGCTGACACTTATTTATTTAACATCTTCTTCGGTAGACTTTTCAAGCCTCCCCACCCTCTCCAGTATTTCCCTCAACATCTGGTGCCGGCTGTATGTCTCCAATCTGGAACTTAACGTCCAAGTCCGCAGGAGTTGCGGGCCCTGTCCGGTTGGAGGACTCCCCTTTCAGAGGAACGAATAAGGAATATGTAGTTTAGGATAATTGGTTATTAACTGGTAGTTACTATGCTCTGTTACTAAGTAATTCAGGGAATAAAATTTTTCATTAAATTGAAAACAGTCTACGCAAACCTTTCTCGACACATATGCCATCTCCGATACCGGTTTCTTTGGATGTATTGACGGTAACTCCTAAGGCATCAACGTTCTGCACCTCCGTTGATGAACCAGTAGAAGAAAGTTCAATAGGAACCCCGTACCCATGCATAGGTGGACCATTTGGGGACCCATGCATAGGTGGAACAGTAGGGTTACCGATATTGAGGTCATTGGGGGAATATCCAACGTATTCAGATCCTGGTACTCCATAAATTCTCTGCACATCAACTGCATATCTGGATGACACCAACTTCTCCCAATAGCTTCCTCTAACATCCATGCTGACCATATGCGGTGTATAATATTGTGTCCCATACATGCTGTGACGAGCAGTGGTCCTCATGGATGCAGCTGTGTTGGAAGGTAGATATCCTACAGATGAAAGACATATAATAATTAGGTCTGTAATATATTTAAAGTATCTGAAGAGATGAGCTATAGGCAACCGTTTACTCGACTGTATATGGTTATAGTTTTTTTTTTTGAGCAATATATATGTTTATAGTTATGGCACATTATAGTTAAATAGGTAAATACAAAATGTAAGTACAGAATCATACCAAAATGTGGAGGAGTATTAGAGGGAACATCACCGGTTGGAAGATCACCCCTTGCTACGTCTGGTTGAACCTCAGTGTTGGGAACTCCACCTCCATGCTGAACACGTGTCTCCCCCTCACCCCCGATATTAGGTACAATGTGGTCGTCAGTTTCCACCATGAGTCCTAAATTGAGGTCAAGACTGTTTTTGGCTTTTTGAATCTCCAAAGAGAAACGATAGAGTAAGACCATTTTTTCTTCGTCAAAGATTTGGTTAAGCACTTGCTCACTGCACAGTAGCTCGTTACCACGTGTCATATCTATCAACAAAGATGTTGTTAATGGTTTAAAATCATATTTTTTACATATATTGTAAACGATATTCATCTGTACGTAAATTTACCTAACACAAGCGCCATGTGTTGCTCCTCCGTGACACCCTCTGCTAGGAATGTGGAAGATCCGGTGGTAAAAGGTCTTCTGCACCTGAACTGGTATGTAGCAACATCCTCAGCACCAAATATGACGCAAAGCCTTGGTTCTACATTCCATTCATGTACGCTCATCATCATATCAACGTCCGCATTACTGTTGAGGTTGTGTGGCGGCCACGTCTCGCCATCTGGCTCGAGCATCCACTGTGGGAGCTGGAAAGTGACTACCATCGGGGTTTCTCTACGAAGACAGAAAACAGCCCTTACAAGGTCCTTAAGTGCTTCAAGCTGCTCGGTGTTGGCAACGAGTATGTCACGGCCTGTCATGGTAGGATCTTGCTCGAACCTCCACACACCCTCCTGTGATTTGAACTACTGTCCCTTAAAAACACGAACAAGACGTGCCATCTATCCATATAAAAGAAGAACATTAGTCGGAGATGATAGACATTGTGGTCCCATTCGTAAATAAGAAATAGAAAGGGTTATGGTCTTGAAGTATAAAGAAATCACCTTTTCGAATCTTCTCAACTCCTCCGACTCCCAGTCAACTGCAGTTATTTTCCGCTTTCTCAGATGCTATCCGGTTTGAGTAAAGGTAGGTGGTGTTGTAAATGATAATAGGGGAAGCAGCTATATAAAGACAAATACATGCTTTAGAAACCGGTTTCACCTCCAGTTGGAGGTTATTGGACCAAATCTTTCTCATATCTTAGCATTTAATGCCGCAGCCTATCTAGGGCTAGTTTACCATCATGATGCTACTTCCCCTGACATGACAAAACAGCTCATTGTTATTTTATTACTTATGTCACTGTCTACAAATTCTATCATCTCTAAGTCTTCTAGAGTAAGCTAATTAAGTTTAGTAAATATCTGTAATAGTAACGCATACTAAGCAGGTGGTTGATAAGCTTCCTGCGTCATCGAAGTTCGCCAATAAGCGGTTGAAAAAAAAACAATATTTTTAATTTTGGTTAATGTAATTGTCATCCTTATCTTCTCTAGTGTTTACCTTTTGTTCCTTAAATAAATACCCTATAGTAAGGAACTTAATTGTAAATACTCTAATATTATAGCTTATGGTCATATTGTGTAATTTAGTTAGGTTAGCGTCTGCTTTAACATATGTATTTGTGGTCCAAGTTTGCCGTAATATATAATATTTTCTTTCATTACGCGTATGGGTTCCAAGAAAATATATGGTAACCACAGTACCATATTAGGTAATTGTTAGAGATGAGGGGCGGGACATGATTTCCTCTAATATAACATGTGCGCACATGCTTTTTCCTGTTCCCGTGGAGCCAATACCACACCGTCTTAAGTAGAGAAGAACGTATTTCTCCATATAACCTTCTTTCAATTCTCTGTTTTCAACTAGGTTTCAAAGTAAGCGTTTCGATTCGAGGAGAGAGGCTCCTACCATCTTCCCTTCACTATTCGTCAATCAGGTATGAGCTCCTACCATCTTCCCCTAGTTAAAAAGGGTATATTCTATCGTAAGCGGAAATCTTTGGTTGTTGATGTATTAATCAGTTCTCGGGAAAGTTAATTTATAGGAAATGGCGATGGAATTAGGTCCGGGGATTCCTCGCAGGTGTACTTGTGGAGCATTGACCATATATTTAACTTCAAAAATAAGAGAAAATCCAGGCCGGAAATTTTATAGATGTGGGGCGGTTTTCGGTGGAAACCACGTTTTCAAGTGGGCTGATGAAGCAATTGCCGAGGAGATAGAGGTTATTGCTGGCAAGCAAGCGGGTATGGAGGAGGTGATGGTTGGAATAAAGGAAGAAATTAGTGAATTGAAGAAAGATATTTCTGAGCTTGTTGCTCTCCTCGACAAGCTATCATCGAAGATACGAATGTGAAGGTAAGACAGTCAAGGTGTGGGTTCCTTTCAGAATAAAAGAGGGACATTTCTTCCATATAATATTGAGGGAATGACCTTGTCAACTTGAAGTCCTCTATTTTTGTTAAGCAGCCCTAACTGGAACCCAGTATTTTGTGTATTTGTTGTTTCTTATGTTTTATGTAATATTGGGCGTTAGAGGTGAAATTATCGTTTCGGAATACCAATCAGCCATTGTAGATGTCAATTTAATGTTCTAGAGTACCATCCACTTACGGGGGGTTTTGCTTAGTTATGAAATATTCATAATGTGTAACACTAATTAATCGGTTATTAATTGTAAAGGATGGTTATTTGGATTGATAGAATGGGTAAGTTAAACTGTAAAAACTTTCGTTATGTGTGCAAAATTTAGTTCACTGCTTACATAGATATGATGATGAGCGGTACCTAACTTGTGACTATTTACTTCTCTCTGCCAACAGTTTGGGTTCCTGGTTTCCTATTTGATTTAGGGATTAGTTTACTTCGTGAAGGGTTTAGCCAATATAAATTGGAAATTTTGGTCCTCATTTGTGGGATAGCTATTTTGGTTTCCGTTTAATTTTTTGGGTCAACAAAGTTGGGAAATGAAATTACGGTTTTAGATTTTGTGTGTAAGGGAGAACACATTACTGTAATGAAATTTCCTATCGTTTTCATTCATTTGATCCATATTAGCAAAGCGGAGTTAATGTTCTAATTCCGGAGCTGCGATATATTGTTCACTACTATTAAGATGAACAAAAATATCTACCCGTCTTAATATTGGTTAACCATCGACAATCCTCTCACTCTGGTTTGTTTCCAATCATGTGTCTGGCTACTAATGTAGAAGAAAACTACATTGAATAAAATATGCAGGTTTTTATAAACAGTGCAGCCATATGTGTTGCACAAGAAACATAGTTTAAGTTTTAGCAATGGAAAGATGTTTTTATTTATTTTACAATCTCGGGAAATTTAACTACTCCGTCCACTAACCCCAAACTGGTAACTTTCTTTACATTGGTTTCTCCTATATTTCACACCCAGTTCAATCATTCCAACTCGTACATACACCTTCATCATCCGAGACGGCACCCTTCCACATATTAGTAAAGCAACTTCATATAGCCACTTTGCAAGTGGCTCGGTTATGGCCCGCACCCTTGCAGCGACTGCATACTGTTCTCTTCTTTGGTACTCTCATATGCATTAGAAAATGAAATTATACTTCTAAATTTATGAAATTATCAACCATGTAAGTAGAATACCTGAATTCAACGAAATTAAAAGAGTTAATGAATCATGTGCAGATTACCTTCTTGGGATTGGGCTAGAACATTGGGCACGGTCACATTTCCAAGGCAACCGTTACAACATTATGACAAGTAATGTGGCTGAGACTTGGAATTCAGTCTTACGAGATGCAAGAGAATATCCAGTACTCTCCCTGATCGAATACATTAGAGCTAAGCTTATGAACTGGTTTGCCGCAAGAAGAGACCTTGAAAGGGGAGAAGAAAAGTTACTAACTCCTCGAGTCGAAGAGATTGTCGCTGATAATTTTGAGCGTAGCGGGTCACTTTGGGTGACGATAATAGCTGAGGGGGAGTATGAGGTCCGTGACAAACAGGGGGCGACTTTCCATGTAAATCTAACTCACAAAACCTGTACATGCAACGAGTTCCAAGCACTGAAGATTCCTTGCATGCATGCAATCGCTGCTGCAACAAGGTACAAAATCAGAATTGACTCCTTGGTTGATGACTGTTACAGTAGAACCACATACAGGGCAGCGTACTCAAAGATAATCAATCCTGTTGTTGAATACGAGAGCATAGAGATTCTATCCAGTGACAATCCTGTTTCTGAAATTGAAATAAATCCACCTGCGAGCCGAAGGCCTCCTGATAACCTATACGCTCTTGCAGCTTTCCCAACGAGGTATCCCAAATGTTTGTCTTTGAAGTAGGTCCTTATATTTCTTTTCAAGTGTAAAATGCATGCGCAATGATTTGTGAATCATTTGTATTAGTAGCAAATCTGGGTATGTTATAATAATGGTGTTATTATATGTGTATTATAGCGTTGTAGTGTATATATATATAGCCAAGTAAAAATACCACCTTCGCAATCCCGTAGTATATAGATGGATGCCTGTCAGAGACGAATACAATATCTTCATTGTTTGGAATGAATTGAGCTAGTTTTGTGAAAAACCATTCCCAAGACTTGTCATTCTCACCATCAACAACCGCAACCGCCAAAGGGAACACTTGGTAATTTCCATCTTGTGCTGAAGCGGTTAACAAGCATCCCACATACTTGCCTCGCAAATGTGTACCATCAACTATAACTACCTTCCTCATAAATCGGTATCCTTCAATGCTAGCAGCCAAAGCAAGGAACATATACTTGAACCTATGACCTATCCCTTCAGAAAATTCCGTGTGGACCTCAGATAGAGTTCCAGGATTAGCCATCACTAGCTTCTCCAAGTATGTGGGAAGGAGATTGTATGAAGCTCCACAAGATCCCTTTGCGTAGTCTAAGGCTACATGTCTCGACCTCCAAGCTTTCCAGTAAGAAATGTGAACTTCATGGTCACCTTGCATAGCTTGACGAATATCGTTTGGTCGCGGGCCTCCCCCTCTCCCAATAAATTTGCCTTTCATCATTCCACCTATGACCATATGAGTAGCTTGAGATTGGTACCCCGTTCGATCATCAACGGTGCAAGAATGGTTAAGTTTAACCGTCCTAATTTCATATAACTGGGAATTTTTAAGCATCACTGCGTACACTCGCCAGTTACAGGCTGCGCTAAAGCATTGCAAAACCATTCCCCCCGGAGAAGAGCGGCTGTTGAGCAGTCTGAATTTATTTATGATAGCATACATTGCCATATGCTGCTTGAATTCTTCTCTGGAGTTGAAGATCATTCCCACGTATATATCTCTTTCATTCAGCACTCCAATCCCTGCAGCATAATTGGGTACATTATCGTTTTGGAATTTGTAGATGTGGCGCGGAAAGAGTAATTATCTAGGGTTATTGTATACATTCTTGTTATATCTTCTTCTCCTCCATGTCTTTATATATTCTTTTCCAGCTTATTTGATTTAAAACCATAAGTGACGTGTTTCGTACAAGTAGACGACATTACAACCAATATTTTAGAGTGTGAAATAGCGATCAAAAGTCCACCGTCCGTTCTAAACGACATTTACAAAAAAAAAATATTATGTTTGCCTCACTCACCATTGTTACCAACAATTTCAGAAGACGCGTCATATACTCCTGTGCATGATCGTCTTCTACGTCTGTCTTGCTGGAGGTTATGTGAGATATCTGAATGATCTGCTAGACCGAAAAACCCATCTGGAAAACGTTCTTTAAATCCTTCTTCGTTTGAACCATTCACCATATTCACTGGGGTTTTTGAGGTTTGCCCTACAGAAAACCTTATTAATCAACTATAACAAATTACTATTCATAATCGCTTACGTACGTGTATTACAAAGTAAACTTACCACCTACGCTGTTATCTTTGAGGGGAACATTAATTGGATTCCAATGTGTGTTTCCTCTTACAAGTACGTTTAGATCCCCTGTTGACCCAGTTGAAGATCCATCTAGGTCAACAATACATATGTTGTTCAGTGCAGTAGCGTTGTCATGCAAATTAGTACCTGCAGCAGGATAGTTTGATGAAACTGGCAATCGAGATGAGAGGGGGTAGGTTATGTGACATAAAATTTACTGGTAATACCAGTTTCCAAAATTTGTGGACCCATCTCCATATCTGCCCACTCAGCATTGAAAAAATCAGGTTCTTCAACTACGTTAAGACGTATTATTGAATCATCTGGATAATCGGATGTCGATTTTGCTTCTCCATTTCCCTCGTACGCTGCTGGTTTCGTTTCGTGATGAATTTGATAAATCATTAGGTTTGCAATTTTAGTAAATGTTACATGCTGAAAATTTTTAACATACGCGTTTGGTCATTATAGATATGATTTTGTTGCGTATTTATCTGTATAACTTTAATAGGAACCCTTGTTCCTCTTTAAAAAAACCGGTTTTATATTACTATGTTGAATGACCAGATTATGCACTTTATATATCAACAAAACACACAACTTCTCTGACTATTACTTATGTTGAAAAGATGGACGGGTTTTCTCGCTTTTCTTCCATGCCCCTATTATGTCTCCTGATGAACTGGTTGAGCAACGATCAAAGTATTTCCTTGCATTCTCGATTTCAAAAGAGACTCGATAAACAAGAATCAACTTCTCTTCGCTGAATAACTGCTTTAGGACACTTCCAGCACAACGTATCTCCTCATCCCCTACCATATCTACAGCACGCAAAGAAAAACACGTTTTAAGTAATAATAAATGGATTCTGTAGGAATTATATTATAGTATAAGATTACAACTATCATTGCACTGACCAGTGATCATTGAACAGTTCTCCGCCTCGGTTACACCGTCGTCTAGATACGTAGTTTCACCAATTGTGAAAGAAGTCCTGCATAAGAACTGGTACTTAGAAACATTGAGTGCACCGTAAGTAACACAGATCTGCACCTCGTTGTTCCACTCTTTCACACTCATCATTATCTCTATGTCTTCAGAGGTTAATAAATTTGTTGGTTCTTGACAGGCTGGGTCTCCCTCGGCGATACACCCGGGTAGTTGATATGTCAACAGCAAAGGAATTAATTGTCCAATACCCAGTTCGTCTCGGACTAGTGTTTTAAACGAGTCGATTGTTTCGTTTGTGCGTGCAACTATGTAATGCCCCGTCTCGACAGAGTCTGGTTCGAATTTCCAACTGCCAACTCCAGTTTTCTCCCATCGTCCACTTCGAATATGGACGAGTTGACCCATCTGCAACATCCACAAAGCATGAGTTTATATATTTGTAAGGAAAGGCTATGTCAACATTTAAGGGATGATGAATGAACTGTATATTTAATGCTTCGAAAGTATCTATAATAATTACGTATAGAAGATCTCATGTCTCATTTATAACCTAACAGACTGACTGAGTAAATATATAGAGATACAACTCACCAGCGGTTCCAACCGGCTATTTAGGCTTGTGGTAGTGGTTCTTTTTTTTCCCGAAATTAGTACTTAATCTGATAAGGGAAGCTTGCTAAGTTGTTGTGTACCCAGTGGTGAGCATGAACAACGGTATTTAAAGACATTTTCAGATTCCAAACTCCCTTCGTATGTATATGTGTGTTTAAAACACCATACGCGTGTAATCTTCCTGTCCTTTTGAAATTGTATGGTAGTTTGATGAGGAGCCCACAAAACATAGATATTTTGATACACCTATATATCAATTTTTTTGGTCAACAGTTCTCAAACTCACCCCAATCACATATTTTTGAAACAACATTTCTATACATTCCCGCTCCACGTCTACGAAAATATCTTCTTCGCATTGTCGCACTCCCACACGCTAGTTCTAATCTGTATATACACCATATTTGCTATAGCAAGTTATGAAGTTTTGTACAACAACCAGCCAGTTGAACTTTTTCTTATCTTTCAAATCTTCACCTTCTTATGTTGCCCTATTTTTATTGCCGGTTTGCAACCTCAAAACTCCATCCAGTGTTCTCTTCACTTATGGGAAGCATACCTGTTTCTCGACGAGAGGAAAAATACATCACACTTTTGTTTATCGTTTTGTAATACGTATTATGATCTACAATGTACGTAGGTGTTTTTTAACAAAAGAAATTGTTTCATGCTATGGAGACTGACTTATCATAACAATTGTTTGTCACATCACATTTAGTTGAAATGAGTGATGTCATATAAAAAAAAAGAGAAAACCTTGTCTGAGAATTAACCGGTACCAGGTAACACATAATTGGATGCGTGCGACATTGTCGAGGTTAATATCGACTTTCTCCTAAATCGTTTCACTTGTTCGCCAATTAATAAAAACAATGTCAACTTACCTAATTTACATTCTTGTTTTGATTATTCACCCTGAGCCTAAAAATAAATACTTAGGTCAACGTAAAGTATAAATTAGTTTTATGGAAAAAATAATAAATGTTGCAAACAAAAGGCAACTACAACGTGATGGGTGTTAGGTACACCAGATCCCATCCTGTCCTTTTAATGACGGAGATAACAAGGTGAGAAACAGACTACTCCAAAAAAGAACTGATTCTCTCTCTGCAACATTCTCACCACCACTTCTCAATTCTCCATTGAGCTAATTTCGATTCTTTTCATTTCCAATTTGGGGTTGAAGGAGCCAATGGATACCGAGTTTCTCCGGACCCTAGATCGTCAGATTCTCTTGGGTGTCTTCGTCGCTTTCGTCGCCGCCAGTGCCGGTGCTGCTTATTATCTCTCCTCCTCCAAGAAACGCAGAGGTTCGATCCCCAAAGTTCAAAACTTTTCAATTCATTCGTCTGTTTGGAAGGTTGAATTAGCCTATAGCAAGATAAAGATTGAATCTTTGTGGTCTTTTAGATGTGGGTCTTAGTTAATGTAGTTGAAGATTGAGTAAAGCTTGTGACTTTGTTTGGTTCAAAACTTTTCAATCAATCGTCTCTGGGTTCCAATTATAATGTACTTTTGGATAAGTTTTGGCCAAGATTTGTGTAGAGTTGGTCTGTTTGGAAGGTTGAATTAGCCTAAAGCAAAATAAAGATTGAACCTTTGTGGTTTTTATTATGTGGGTCTTAGTTAATGTAGTTGAAGATTTGAGTAAAGCTTGTGACTTTGTTGTTGGTTTTGTAGGGTGTTTGGATCCAGAGAATTTCAAGGAGTTCAAGCTTGTTAAGAAGCAGCAACTTAGTCACAATGTCGCCAAATTCGTTTTTGAGCTTCCATCTTCTACTGCTGCCTTGGGTCTTCCCATTGGACAACACATCAGTTGCAGGTATGGCTGTGAACATACTCATGTTTAGTAGACTTTAGGTTTTGGTTCGTGTATGGATGTGGTGTGGATTGATTATAATGGGATTGTTGATAGGGGAAAGGATGCTCAAGGAGAGGATGTTATTAAGCCATACACTCCCACAACGTTAGATTCAGATCTTGGACGCTTTGAGCTTGTCATTAAGGTATATATACTCATAAACCACTTCTCAACCTGACCTTTTTTTTTGATTATAGTGCTCTAAAATGTTACAATTTCCACTGGAAATTAGATGTATCCGCAAGGAAGGATGTCTCATCATTTCAGGGAGATGCGTGTTGGAGACCATCTTGCTGTTAAGGGACCAAAGGTACTCTTTTATTATTCACAGTCTTGCTTACTTGATATTACAATCCAATTTGTTATTCTGTATCCTAAAATCTGGAAACTTTTTTTGTTGTTTTGTTACTTTTTAACTTGGCAGGGGAGGTTCAAGTATCAGCCAGGTCAGTTTAGGGCATTTGGAATGCTTGCTGGAGGTTCAGGCATCACTCCCATGTTCCAAGTATGTCTTACACATCTGCGTTTGATATCTTCTTTGAAGCCAAATGTTATATGTTTTTAAACGTATTTGGTTTCGCATTTGTGAAGGTAGCAAGAGCGATTCTTGAAAACCCAACAGACAAGACAAAGGTTCACCTCATTTACGCCAATGTCACATACGAAGACATTCTCTTAAGGGTATAAACTGTCCCTCACCTTCTGACTCTTACGTTTTCATAGACTCTTTTCAAAAAATTTAAATATTATGTGAATCAATACTTTTTCCAGGAAGAATTGGAGAGTCTTACTGCCAATTATCCAGATCAATTCAAAATCTACTATGTTTTGAACCAGGTTAGCCACCAAATCCAAATGTTTTTTGCGTTTATCTAACGTAATTTGCCTATTTAAACTTTATTTTTTTGTGTGTGGTGATGATTAGCCTCCGGAGACATGGGATGGTGGTGTTGGATTTGTATCAAAGGATATGATCCAGGCTCATTGCCCTGCACCTGCATCCGATATTCAGGTAAACCCCCTTCCTCTGTTCTTGATCTTGAACATACCTGATCATCACTTCCTCTGAATCTCTAATGCATTATGTCAATATTTGAAGCAAAACCAAGAACACTTTAAGTTAATAAATATTTGACAAGAAATAATGTTGAGTGATGAAGATAGTATTTTTCAATGGTGATAACAATATCTCTTTTCACGGTTTATGTTTGTTTGAATTGCAGGTCTTGAGATGTGGACCACCACCAATGAACAAGGCCATGGCTGCAAACCTTGAAGCTCTTGGTTACTCTCCAGAGATGCAGTTCCAGTTCTGATTGGTCCCAAAAAGATGGAACTATTTAAAAAAAAAACTCATTTCTCTGATCAAATAATTTTTGGTTACAATCCCAACTGAGACTTGTGTCTTAATTTGAGTGAGACTTGTATTTCTGTTGTGGTTAACGATTTGGTTAGGCATATTGTTTACATGTACCGGTTTGGTTTGATATATCACATAAAGACTTGTCACTTGATAGTGACATCCGCAAGACCTACCCTATTTGTTTTTGCTTTGTTGCTATCAATTTTGGCGACTGGCCTACATTACTACACATGAATCACTTTAGAAGCATAGCCTACAAAAAGGTGATTGAAATTGATTCCCTGGTGGCCTGGTGGAATGATTAATAACATATTTGTAAATTAAAAAAAAACACAAGTTTTCGTTAGTCGGCTTGTTCTTTTCTATGACTTTTTTCTTTGGTTGAATTATATATTGCTTTTTGGTTTGTTTTTTTGTTTATTTTATGAAGTTGGCAGTGTTGATATCTCATCTTTATCAATTTTTTTCTCTTGACATCATATTCATAACAGTGACGTGAAAAGAATGTGTGTGTTTAAGTTAACTATGCATCACAGTGATCGTCCATAGGTATTGAATCATAGATTGGTTCTGTCCTTCCACTATATAATGTCACATGTTACCGATTTTAATATTAAATCCTAATAGTTTCAGGAATGTGCATTACATCGGATAAGATTCAGTATAATTAATTTGTAGATCTTGGACTATTGTCTCGATCGGATTTTGTTTAAGAGATCAAAAGTTAAATGGATAGACGTTGGTGATTCAAATTCAAACTACTATCACCGGTCCCTTAGATCTCGTCAAGCTTTCAACCAGATTATTTTTCTTACCAACGATGATGAAGCCATCATTGACTCAAGGGAGGGCATACAGGAGCATGTTGTGCAGTTTTACACAGGACTTCTAGGAGGGCCTGTTATCCCCTCGTCAGTATCTCAAGAAGACATTGCTGCACTACTCCCTTTCCGGTGCTCAGACTCTGTGATTCACCAGCTGGAAGCGCCATACTCTCCTGAAGATATCAGAAAGACCTTCTTCTCTCTTCCCAAAGGGAAAGCACCCGGACCAGATGGCTATCCTGCAGAGTTCTACACTGCCCACTGGAAATCGATTGGAATGGACATGATAAGCGCTGTTTCGGAATTCTTCCAGTCTGGATCTCTTCTAAAACAGTGGAATGCAACTGTCCTGACGCTCATCCCCAAGAAAATGAATGCGACTTTGATCTCGGATTTCAGGCCAATATCTTGCTGCAATACCACTTATAAAGTTATTTCTAAACTCCTTGCTTCTCGCCTGAAGCAGGTCCTGCCTCAAGTCATATCCAATACACAATCAGCCTTCATACCAGGTCGGTTAATGGTTGAAAATGTTCTAATGGCTACTGAGTTGATAAGGGGTTATAACTGGAAGAACATCACCAAGAGATCAATGCTCAAGGTTGATTTGAAGAAGGCTTTTGATTCTCTGAAATGGAACTTCATCTTCAAGATTATGCGGGCACTGGAATTCCCTGAGTCCTTTATTAACCTCATTCGACAATGCATAACCACAACAAGGTTTTCGGTTGCGGTAAATGGTGAAATGTGTGGCTATTTCAATGGAACTAAAGGCCTCAGGCAGGGAGACCCACTCTCTCCCTACCTCTTTGTGCTCGCCATGGAAGTTATGTCCCAATTGTTGAATGCAAGCTATAGAAACAGGCGTATTGGTCTTCATCCTATGGCATCTAATCCGCTTATCAGTCACTTAGCCTTTGCTGATGATCTTATGATCTTTTTCGATGGTGAAAAGGACTCCCTGCAAAATATTGCTGATGTTCTAGATGTCTTCTCAGCCTGGTCTGGTCTAACAATGAACCGGAGCAAGACTGAATTGTTTATCGCCGGCCTGAATCAGATAGAAGCTGCTGACATCTCAAGTTTTGGCTTCTCTCTCGGATCACTGCCTGTCCGGTATCTTGGTCTGCCGTTAATGCATCGTAAATTGAGAATCTGCGATTACAGGCCACTGATTGATCAGCTCAAGCGCAAATTCTCTTCTTGGTCGCTCAGAGCTCTCTCATATGCAGGAAGAACAGTCTTACTCTCTTCTGTGATTTACAGCACTATAAACTTTTGGTTCTCATCCTTCATTCTTCCAAAGGGCTGTATTAAATTGATCGAATCTCTCTGTTCAAGGTTCCTTTGGAATGGTAACATCACATCACGAGCTGCAGCTAAGGTTTCATGGTCGTTAACATGCCTACCGAGAGATGAAGGAGGTCTTGGCTTTAGAAACCTTACCATTTGGAACAAAACCCTTTGTCTTAAGCTGATTTGGCTCATCTTCAGTGATACTGATTCGCTCTGGGTGCTATGGGTAAGGGCAAATCACATTAAAGACTCTTCATTTTGGTGTTTGGATGAGGAAAACTTTGGCTCTTGGACATGTAAAGCGCTACTCAAACTGAGGCCTTTAGCTGAAGGTTTCATCAGCTGCACGCTAGGAAATGGTTGTAAAGCCAGCTTTTGGTTCGACCCCTGGTCTCAGCTTGGTCCCCTGATCAAACGCTTTGGTCCCTCAGGCCCTGCACAAACAGGGATTCAGCTGACTGCTGTGGTTGCAGATGCTTGCATGGAAAATGGCTGGCTGCTAAGACCAGCTAGATCTCGGGAAGCAGAGGAGTTTCAAATAATGCTCTGCTCAATACCGCCGCCTTCTCGTTCTTCCTCCGATGATGTTTACAAATGGAAAATAAATGCTTTGGAGCTGGACTCATTCTCTGCAAAGGGCACATGGGAATCTGTAAGGCCTCGTGGGCAAAAGCAAGATTGGGCAGATAAAGTCTGGTTCAAAGGTCACATCCCGAGTCAGGCTTTCATGATGTGGGTAGCGCACCTAGATCGACTTCCTACAAGATCACGGCTTGCCTCATGGGGGCTGCAGATTGTTACTTGTTGTTGTGTTTGTAACCATTACCAAGAAACACGGGATCATCTCTTCCTTAGGTGCACCTATGCAGAGGAGATATGGAAGCTTGCAATTAAAAGGTTAGGATACAGACCTGTTCTGTTCCACACTTGGGAAGCTCTTATCACTTGGATTGGTATAAGGGTCAGTCACTGTCCTCCTACTCTGCGCAAGATTACCGTTCAAGCGATTCTTTACATAATTTGGCGCGAGAGAAATCAAAGACTTCACAATGGGACATCAATACCACCGCAAGTAACCTTTAAAGAGATCGACAGACAGATTAGGAACGTCATTTTGGCAAGGAAGCATCGAAGGAAATTCAAACACCTAATGAGCTTATGGTTGAAACATGATAATCTCTTTAGACAATTTTTTTTTTTTTTTTTTTTTTTTTTTGCTTTTAAGCTCTCCCCTGTTTTTATTTTTTTTTGCTTGGGTTTGCTTCCCGCTTTTATTTTTGTATTAGTACAAACTCACTCATTTTGATTAATGAAATTCACATTCTTATCAAAAAAAAAATTTATAAATTTATGGGCTTAAAAGATTGAGACGTGATTAATTTGGCTAATAGTTGCTTTAGATATTAGCTAAATTTATTTCTTCTACTTTCTTTTCCCCGCCTTAAAGATTGAGACGTGATTAATTTGGCTAATAGTCGCTTTAGATATTATAAAAATGTTTCAATATGAATTTACTTTTGAAGTATTGGTGAAGTGAACGATAGAGAACTTGCGTTGGTTTCAATATCTTTTAAGCATTTTTATATAAAAAAACTTGCGCAACTGTCCAAAATGAAGGATGAATCCATGACTCATAGTACACTTGCTTTACTTTCTTTTCTTGGTTATGAATCACATCATCCAATAATACCTCCTCTGAAAATTAATTTATCACAACACGCAATAGTCCCACATGCCACATCGCGACAGTATAAGCGAATCTTTTGGCTTTTGGTCTTTTTTTATATGGTCAAATCAATCATCAAATATCATAAAATGCAAAGTTAAAAAGTTAGTATCCGACCATAGGTAGTGAACTGTAATATTTGAATTTAATTAACATATATGCACCTATTAAGTCTCCAAAACTGTTATCCAAGAGACAAAAGTACCATCGTGATAGCTTTTGTTATTGTAGAAATGAGACCATAAACTTTGGATTAATGTTGTAATCGAGTTTCAGAAAAATCTCGAGTTTGTAATGGTCTTCTTTTTTCGGCGTAAGTGTATATTGTACAAGTCATCCTTCCAGCTCAACAAACTAAGCAGGATCCGTCGATCCGATGATGTATAAACACAAAATAAATTACCGTAAAGTTGGCTACCCCATCAGTCTAGCGAGAATCAACGTTTTCAACATAATCAAACATAATAGGATTGTTCATACGATATCGCTCCCACGAAATAATAGACAAGATAACTTTACTTTTTCGTGATTATTAAGCCTTGAATCTATGTTGAGACGTCAATGATATGGTTAGTAAATTAATGGAAATACTTCTACGCTATATGTATTATATTCGTTTCTTTATGTCGATGTATAGACGTAAAGTATATGCTTTTAGTTTGTCGTCATCTTCTATGATGCATGCCGATTAAGATTATTCACGTGCGTATCATTAGATCATTTCGTTGTTGACGGTATACATAATTTCTGAAATATTAAAACAAAAAGTTAGGTAATACAGTATCAATTAAGATGAAAAAATTAGATGCTTAATGTTAAAAAATTAATTAGATGCTTAATTTCTTTTTGTAAGGAAAGATTACAAACTATAAGTTTACAAAATAATTGATTTAATTTAGCAGAAAAAAACTAATTAACTTACTCTGTTCTACTCTTTGCTTTCTTTCCAAAATATGTGACCAAAACGTTATAGTTTGCAATCTTTATTTTTATTTATTTGTAAACTTATAGTTTGTAATCTTTCCTTACAAAAAGAAACTGGTCAATCTTAAGGTTTTGAATAGCGTAAACAAAATTAATTTTGATAAAGATCGATTTCAAATCTAGGCTATAGAACAAAACTACAGACCTGACACACTTACGTTAATATTTTTCGAGTCTTCATTGGTCAAGCAACAAATATTTAAATAATACGGTGGACATAAGTTAAAAATTGGAAAATAAATCGCGGAGAGAGACGTGGAAATTTCCATGTGTGTCTTTTGTCATCTCTCTGCTCTTTTTTCAATTTACTTTATCATTCTAAATATTTTACAGAGCATGATTAACTCAGACCTAGTAGAATGAGTTCTTATAGGAAGTTAATAAACTGTTTCTTAATTTTTAACTAAAAAAGCTAAGAATCAGTTCTTAAATAAGGATTTTAAGAACTGATTCTTAGTTTTTTTAGTTAAAAGTTAAGAAACAGTTTCTTAACTTCGCTAAGAACCTAACTCTAAAAACTCCGGGTTAATTATGGTGTAATAGTATTGTGGAAAAAATAGGTCTTTTCACATGCATCCATTGAATAAAGACAAAAGACAATGAGTTATTAAGAGTTAAATAATGTCTTTGTCCCATAAGTGAAACCTTCTTCCTTAAGCTTCTCTCCTTCTTTATATATCTCTCACTTTCACTCTCTCCATCTCCAAGAAAACAGATAGACACAATGTTGTTCTCTAAAGATCTTCCTTCACCCACCTCAATTTTCACAGCCTACGCATCAATGGCTGGTTACATGATGATGATACGCTCAATGGCCCACGAGCTCATCCCAGCTCCAATCCAAGAGTTCATCTACTCCACTCTCCGGTCTCTCTTCTTCCGTTCTTCTTCCACGACTCTGACTCTAACCATCGACGACGACAACATGGGCATGGACAACGAGATCTACCTGGACGCTCAGACCTACCTCTCCACCAAGATCAGTCCAGACGCGGTCAGGCTCAGAATCAGCAAAGGCCACAAGGACAAACACGTCACTCTCCACCTCAGCAACGGAGAAATCGTCGTCGACGTGTTCCAAGACGTGGAGCTCACGTGGAGGTTTGTTACCGACGGTGGAGACAAGACGAACGGCGGTGGAGACGACGATGGTAAGAGCGAGTACTTCGAGCTGAGTTTCGACAAGAAGCACAGAGACTTGGTAATAAACTCTTACGTTCCTTACATCGAGGGCAAAGCTAAAGACATCAACGACGAGAGGAGGATCTTGATGCTGCATTCTCTCAACTGCCTCCGATGGGAATCGGTTATCCTCGAGCATCCTTCCACCTTTGAGACGATGGCGATGGAAGATGAGCTCAAGCGTGAAGTCATCGACGATCTTGATCGGTTCATTAGGAGGAAAGAGTTTTACAAGAGAGTAGGGAAAGCTTGGAAGAGGGGTTACTTGCTGTACGGACCACCGGGGACCGGGAAGTCTAGTTTGGTTGCGGCCATGGCTAATTACCTCAGGTTTGATGTCTATGATCTTCAGCTGGCTAGTGTGATGCGTGACGCTGACCTAAGGAGGCTTTTGCTTGCGACACGTAACCGGTCGATTCTTGTCATAGAAGATATCGACTGTGCAGTGGACTTGCCCAATAGGTTGGAGAAACAGCCTGTTGATGGCAAGAACCGTGGCGAGTCTCAGGTTAGGTTCTGCCTCTATTGCTTCTATTATTACCAAAACCAATAATAATAACTAGGAGTTTACCAACCGGACGAATCCAAAACCAAAATTTACCTCTAAACCAGTCAAACAAAGTCTAAATTAAAAACGTTAGTGAGAGTTGAATTTATCTAGAGTTTATTGATTTTATTAAGAGTTGAATGATTTGTTAAATTTGTTTAGTTAGCCACAGATAATTTTACAAGAATCATAGGATCAATAAAAAATTTTTTTTTTAGACTTCAAGTCTTACTTGCATTAAATTTTAGTAGAATCATAGAATTATTAAAAAACAATTTTTGAATAACAATGAATTTTGTATATAATTAAATTATCACCAAACAAATAACATTACATTAATGGTGGAATTCATAAGCTAATAACAATAGAATTTGAAAATTTTAACGACACTGAAATTTGAAAATTTTAGTGTATTTAAAATTTAAATGGCATTTTTCTTGTGTTTAAGGGACCATTGACGTTATCGGGGCTGCTGAATTTCATAGACGGATTATGGTCAAGCTGTGGAGACGAGCGGATTATAATATTCACGACGAACCATAAAGATAGGCTTGACCCGGCATTGCTACGTCCTGGTCGTATGGACATGCACATTTACATGGGACATTGCTCTTTTCAAGGATTCAAGACTTTAACCTCTAATTATTTAGGCTTGAACGACACCACAATGCCACACCGTCTTTATCCTGAGATCGAGAGACTGATGAACGGGGACGTAATTACCCCGGCACAAGTCGCAGAGGAGCTGATGAAAAGCGAGGATGTTGACGTGGCGCTTGAGGGTTTGGTGAATGTGTTAGAGAAGATGAGGTTTAAAGCTGGTGAATCGCGTCCAGGGATGAAGAAGAACGAGAGTAGATTGGAGATGGAGGAGATGAAATTAAGGCGTGATTCGGAGGGTTCTGCGAAGAAGAACAGCAAGAGGATTAAGAAACTTTTTCTGTTTTGGACTTAAGACGTGTGTCAGAAACTTGTATGATCCAGTATTAGTTCAAATAAGATTACGAGGAGACAAAATAGATCGAAGAGGCTCACTATTGTAAAAGTTAAAAGAAGTTTGGACTCTAATATAAGTTTGTTTTTTTAAAAAAAAATCATATATTTTATATGTATGGTTATAAATCGTTGTAGACCCATGAAGAAATATGGAACTTCATTTTTTTCATATAAAATATAGCCTTTGGAGGAACATTGTTAACTAAGAATGTTTATCATTATCTTATATATTAAAATAGAAGTGACTGTGATTTTTAAAAAATGGACCTAATGAACATATTTCTAGAAAGTCATGTTACATTTAATCTCTAATCTTATCATTTAAATTTTGGGCCTACCAGAAATTTTTATTGGGCTATCAATAATTGAATTTAAACAATAGATGATCCATTTGATTTATAAATTAAATAGATATAATTTAATATTGTAATACTATACCTCCATATGTTAATTATATAAATATTTGTCGATGTTAACTTTTAAAATTATAAATATTTTTTTTAAATAACAAAAATCATATTATCTAACAATGATTAATCTTTACAACCTTAAACCAATGAAAACAAATTAACTATATAGTTTATATTAAAAATTGAACAAAAACTAAATGTTTAATTATTTACTCGATATTATAAATCTATGAAGCGAAAAGTTTAATTTTTTAAAAACTTTCTAAATTTGTGAAATGTTACAATATTTTTGACTATGACAATAAAATAATATTTTATTAATCTATATATATATATAGTTACGATTTTAATAATGAAATAATAATCCGAAAATATATATATAGAAGAAGATACAAATACATGTGAAAGTTTGAAACAATCTATTCAATGAAAAAATATACCGTATACTTATTATGTTTTAAAAATTGATAGACACATATATATTATAATATATACCAATTTAGAATTGAAAACAAAATGTTTATATAAAAATAAATGAAAACAAAAACTCGCGCGGTTGCGCGGGTCGAGATCTAGTGTATATTTATATCATTTACATTGCATATGCACCCACATATCCAGTTTGTTAGTCACAAGTAGATAAGATTATGAACTCCTCTGTATATAAGCTACTTTTCATTTTTAAGTTAATAGAAATTTGTATTTTTTTTTCAAGGGATGCAACACGAGAACTTTCCGGGAAGTCACCCATCCTAGTATTACTCTTGGCTAAGCATGCTTAACTGCATAGTTCTGATAGGATATGATGCATTAGTGCTGGTTATGGTCGCTTTAGTTCTATCATTAAGATTCATTTCGATCTTTCGTTCTCTATACAAAATTTCCTGAAAAAATGCACTTCCGAAAAATCTCAGTGCTTCTAAACAAGCTTCAGAATCTTCATTCACGCTTATAGTATTCAACTTTCTTCTTCGGCCACAATCAAAAACAGGGAAGAGAGGAACAAGCTCAGAGATCATGGTATTTCTTGAATTTTTGGTGATCAATACATATATGTCTGCAACAAAACCTCTTTCTTCTAATCAACATAGATCTCATATCTCCACATTAATATTCAATTAATAATCATTAGAGTACTTTCTAACTTTAATATGGTGATCATCTAAGAATGTCTATAATTTCAGAAATTCTTATTGGAGATAACTATAACTCTTGGACCATCCCTTTGAGAACCAGTCTAGAGGATAAGAATAAGATAAACATTGTTGATGGATCACTATCTCGCCCTAAAATTATAATTCCATATGGATGAGGTATTGTATATTGATATCTAAATCCAAATAGTTGGATGTCTTCATCTTAAATTGTCAAAACAATAGTGTTCCATATAGATGTGAAGATATATTCGATTTGACTTTAACATTGTATATTTAATTGCATTCTTAATTTTATGGTTAATTTGATGATGCCTTAATCACCAATTTCCATTTGTATGAGGAGCACTGCTAAACAAATTCCTCATATGATCAATCAACCTGATCTAAAATCATAAATGTCAAAATTTAGATAATTGAGTAGGTTGTTTTTGCAAGAAAACTTAATTTTATAATAGTTTCAGTTATCAAGCAAGTAACTTCTCTTCCATGCATTTACTGTTTTATTTTAATGAAACAAACAATTTTATCAAACAAAGAACTTCTAAACTCACTGTGGTATCGAAAATTAAAGAAGGAATCGACATCATTTATACTTCATGAGAATTGGTATTCATCATGATGACTTTGTTTCTATTTTACATCTCAATAGTTGTACTTTAGGCATAAACTCTCATATGACTTTTTGGAATCATTCTTTTTCACTTTCAAATATTTGTAACCGACTTTTATTCTTTCAAAGTGATCATAAATTACTTCATCTCGAAGAGAAAAACTTAGAATTTTACGGTGGGTTGAAAGATTTTATACTTCTTCTGAGAAAACTGATCTCTTTTCTTTGAACAAATATGGTACACAACTAACATCTCAATGTTACATGTTGATATGAACATTCATTGGTTTATAGAGCAAATATCATCTCTTTCAGTTGGATGCAAGAGTCTTAAACCCTTTAAATCCACAATATTTGATATGTACATGAACATCCCTACGGCCAAGCATGAGCAGAGCTTCCTTTAAAGCACCTTTGTTGTTAGTGCTGATGATGATGATACGTTTCTCACCACAACATGACCAAATACCATCAATGCTGTTGAGAACTGAACTCATACTCAGTTTATTCATTTGTTTTCATTGAAACTAGTAATGTCAAATGGGTGGGTTATAAATGGGTGGCCCATGTCCAAATAGATATGGACCAAAATGGACAAGCCCATATTGAACCATAAATAATTTTTGTCCAAATGGGTGAACCCAACTACATCTATGGCCAAATTTGGGCTTAACCAGTTGGACAATGGGCGGCCCAATAGGATTAAATGTTTAGGGTTTGGGAATTGGGGAAACACGATCTTTTTTTTTTTCTCAGACTCGTGAGAGACAGAAAGAGCTCTTGTGTGATTCTTCTTCCTCGTCTTCTTCGATTCTTCTTTCTCATCTTCGATTCCTTCCAATCTTGTGTTCGATTCGTCTTCCTCTTCTTTGTTCTTCTTCGGGTTCTCCTTCGATTCCTTCGAATCTTCGATTCTCCTTCGATGGCCAGAAACAAGCTTTTGTGGTTGTGGGTCGAGTCAGCACTGGCATAGAAGCAAAACTAAAGGTTGAAAATCTTTGATTAGTTCCTTAATTTCGGTTTGTTCTCGCACAAATCATGAAATGGTTAATTGTTCTCGATGAACTTTTCAGGTGCTTTACGGGTCTGGAGCTAGGAAGTTCCGAGAAGCTGTTGCAGCTCTTGGTTGACCTCTCACGAAGGTATTGTTTCGTGATCTCAGAAACAGTTTTGATCCATGAGTCGTTTCCTTGATTCCAAAGATCACTTGATTCGCCATTGCTGTTCATTTATTCATCTGTTGCAGCTCTTGGTTAACAATAAGTTAATACAATTTTTGAATTTTTGAACTGATGCAGTTTAATTAATAGAAAAACAAAAGTTGGTTTAGGTTGATATCTCCTCGTACATGTGATGTGTAGATAATTAATAGAACTATGGCTGAGCTGTTGATGTGTAGATACGTAGTAATACGCTGTTGATGTGATAATCGGATGCACAAGGAAATGAATGAGAGTATGTGATAATGAGAGTTAGTTTAAAGCCTAATTTAAGTGTGTTATTTAATTAATACATAACTATGATTAGAAATGGTTTGCATCTCGTGTAATGTTTGTTTTCTTGTATGCTTCGTCAACTAGTATAACTAATTGATTGACGTGTTGTTGTTATGTGGATGATGAAGTGTCTTATT
>NC_027749.1:4429515-4434282 GCF_000695525.1 Brassica oleracea var. oleracea | reverse complement strand
ACCTGGTAGTAATAGGAAGCTGGATATGATGGTCTTCCGGGAGATGATGGCTATTGCTATAGTAGAGCATAATCTGCCTTATGAATTTGTCGAGTATAGAAGGGTGAGAGATGCTCTTGCTTATGCGAATTCAAGTATTGAATTCTGGAGTAGGAACACGGCTGTGTCTGATGTGCTTAGGATTTTTGAGAAGGAGAAAGCCAATCTTAGGAAGGTGTTGACTGAAGTTCCTGGTAGGATCAGCTTCACTACTGATCTTTGGAGAGCGATCACGGTAGAGGGATATTTGTGTCTGACAGCTCACTATCTTGACGCAAACTGGAAGCTACACGCGAAGATAGTTTCATTCTGTGCGTTTCCTCCTCCTCACACTGGTGCAAGCATTGCTATGAAGTTAATGGAGATACTGAAAGAGTGGGGCTTAGATAAGAAAGTGTTTACTGTAACGGTGGACAACGCTACTTCAAATGATAATATGCAAGGGTTTCTAAAGAGACAGCTTCGCAGGGATTTGGTATGTAATGGTGAATTCCTGCATATAAGATGCGTGGCACATATCTTGAACCTGATTGTTCAAGATGGCTTGTCAGTGATTGGTGATAACAAACATACAAATCTATAAAAAAAGTCATTCAGTTACCTTTTGTATGTCAATGTCCTCAAATACCAATGGTATATTTGTAGAGAAAGTACCCTCTCTTCAAATCTTTGTCTAACTTCTTGCAAAACTCCTTCCTAGTAATGAATCTATCTAGATCTTCAATTAGAAAATTTTTATGTTCTACACTCAATGGTATAGTGTCGAAGTTAGAAGGATGAATGATATTGGTCTTTTCCCAGCGATGACTACTAGAATTGGTACGCAGCACAATCAACTTGCTCCTATTCCTCATCTCAAACGCTAACCTTTCAACATGTGGCAAGTACGTGTCCAACACCAAGTAATTGACTCGTTCGATTTTGCCGTCCAGTTTCAATTATCTGTAATCAATTCTGATCCCTTGGAAATAATCAACCACATCATCATCAAGTCCAAGTGAATATGTAAGACTTTGCAATCAGATTCTCTGGTAACCCTAATTTTTTTGCCACATAACCGTGCTTTGGTGCCAAAGTATTCCATGGCGTCGTCGAAGAAAGGATTCTTGCGCTTTTATTGTGTCTGTGTTCAGTGATCAGATAGATCGTTGGACGGGGAAGCTTGAGGTGTGCTCCAAACTTTGACTGGATGAAACCAAAGATTTGTTTCCGAAGGGGAGGAGGAATGTGGCGGTGATGACTGATTTCACCATCATGACATAAGCAATCAATGAAGTACACATGTTGAAGATCTTTGAAGGTGGAGAAAGCTTCATTGTTTGTTCTATTGTTTGTTCTGAGAGTGATCTTGAGAGTTTCTTTAACAAACAAAAAAATAGACACCAACATCGAGTAGACCTAAGGGTAAAGGGAGAACTAGTAGCCTTCCGCTACTCGGGTTCAATCGATGTTAAAAGAGACTATTTACAATGCATGAATTCTCCTAGCAAAGAGGTGAAACCGCATTTTTATTTTACCAAAAGAACACATAAACAAGAGGAGGAAGAAGATGAAGAATAACCAACTTTTTTTCGTTCTCGTCAACCTGTTTTCATTAAAATGAAAAAGCCCAAGTGGCTATAAAATGATGTTGTTCGAAGCCCATTTGACATCACCCGTTCAGATTAAGCTTTGGTCCAGGGTCATATGTTTTTTGTATATGGAATAGATCTCAACACACCATTAGATTTCAATAGAGGATTAAACTTTACAATAAACTAGAGTTTGGTGCGGGTATTTTCTTGATTTATAAATATATAACTTTAATATTATCTTAAACGTTTTAAATATATGACTTAAATTTTAGTTTTATATATTGTGTAACTCTATAATTTTATTGTTTATATTTCTTAAATATATAGTGATCTATTTTTTATATTTTACTTTTTATTAATTACTTTTGTATACAATATATTTTTAAAATTAATTTAGTTATAGCATAACTAACCATTTTATAAATGATGATATAATATGTTAGCTAACATTTGAGTAAAACAATATGTATAATTAAAATCATATAATATAGCAACTATATATTTATATAGCATTATAGCTATGAAAATATTAAAGGTTAATTATATTATAAAAATCATATAGTTGTATAACTATAATTTACTAATCATAAATTCATACTCCTTCCGGTTTTTTAAAATAAGTCGTTTTAGAATTATGCACATAGATTATCATTAATTTTTTATATTTTCTAAACAAAAACATCATTAATTATTTACCTAACCACAAATCAACCAATAATAAAATATAAGGTTTATTATCATTGGTCATATAACATTAAGTGTTAATAAATTTTACATAGAAAACCGAAAACGTCATATAATTTGAAACATAAAAAAATTTCTAAAACGATTTATATTAAAAAATGGAGGGAGTATTAATAGTCAAAATCGAAGCAATGTTGCTGTATATTTCTGACGCATCACAACTAAATACAGCAATTCTATTAGGGTTTAAATTTTTTAAAATACTAGAATAAATAAGAATCAATTAAATACAATGAAATGTCTATAGTCAAATGAAAAGAAATGGTGAAAGTTTTACGGATGAATAGTTAGGATGAAATTAATGTTGTTAAGTTGTTAACCATGAAAATAGGAGTGACATATTTGTAATATTCAAAGTAAATTAAAAGAAATTAAGAAAATCTTATTTTAAATGTATTGATATCTATTTCTAGTGAAATATGAATAAGTCCAAAACTTAAATGATAATATTTATAAGTGAATAAAAAATAGGACTTTATTAATAGAATAGATACAGAGAGGATTAGAATTTACGAAACATCTTCTGCAATATCAGGCACTTCACACTAAGCAGCCCACAAACATACAAGTTTTGCAATAAAGACCTCTCTTCTACTCATTATGACCGAACTATGATCAGTTCCGGCGATAACCTCCACTTCAACCGCCGGGAACTTGGCTTTCATGTTCCACAGACAATCAATAGGGACAACATCATCTTTATCCCCATGAATCACATTAATTTTAACACCGGAATTTATCAACATTCCAATGTGTTTGTCCGTGAACTTCGCTCCTCCACATATCACATTGTGCATGCTGTGCCACACAGACTGATGTGTGTGCTTAGTCAATTCGGTTATAGCCGTCGGTATTTTCCTAAACATTAATTAAAAACAAAAACAGAATGTTCAAAACCGGTTTCTGTAAGAATCAAGCAACAGAAAAAAAAAAGAATCAGGCAACAGTCTATGGTTATATTTACCTTCCCCAAGTAACAATATTCATGATCCTCTCCCATGTTACGGTGGTGCCTACAAATAACCAAGCAAACGCCACGGCATATGTGTTCGTGCCAAGCCAACATCGCTGAGAAAAACGAAGTCAGCGGCCAAAGTTTCTTCTCGGCGATCACATTGAGAGCATCACAACTTGCTCCTCCTTTTGAATCAGCAAAGTACGGCTAAATCCAAAAATAATAAAAATATTACAGAACGAACGTTGTTTTAATTTTTAAGAGGATACGAATTTCCTATATGATCGGAAAACTCACCGGAGCTACTAATGCAACCGACTTAACGCTACCGGAGAGTTTGGCGGCTAAGGCTACTGCAATGATGCATCCCATGGAGTGTGCTACAACATGAAATGAGGTCAAATTGTTTGGTGAAATAACCGATTTCTCGATCATTTCGACATGTTCTTTCAATGAATATCGACAGTCCCTAGGTTTTGGGCTGTCTCCAAACCCTAGAAGATCTACTGCGAAGTATCTATAGTTAGTTTTCTCCGTGGTCTCGGGTAAATATTCGAACACTGTGTTGGTCCAGTACGATGAAGATGCTAACAAGCCGTGTATGAAAATAACATTCTGTACCGGTTTATTGCTCATCAATACATCTGAAAAATTTGAGGGGGAAATTTTTTGAAATGTTAAAAATTAACCTTTAACCACTTAGTTTAAATCGCTAACTAGCAATTACCTTGAGATATTGAAGGTTGCTTGACGATCACGTTAAGTTTATCAGTGTTGGTCCAAGAAACACAACTCTTGCAACCACAATCAGACCACCGGTTTGCAACCTCACGGGCCGGGAAAAGGAAACTTCTCAGGAAAGTAAAGACTGCCGATTTTCTTTGTGATCTCAGGGAGTTGTCTCGCAAACCGGAGAAAACCGGCTTGTCGAAAAATGTTTCTCCTCCGGTAAAGAGTCTCGGACAAGTGTTGATGGTCTGAAAGAAACTCGTATCCGGCGAAATCTTGAGGGTTTATACAATGACATGACTCTGGTTTTTCTTCCATAATTTGGTCGAGGAATCTGAAAACGACGCAGAGAAAATCGTCGAGAATGTCCAAGAGGAAGAAAACAGTCCAAGTTGGAGCTCCATTGATTACTGAAATACATTTTTTTGGGAAACTCGAAGCAATCATCATAGCGACCTTAGGAGCGAGAAAGAAAAAAGGAGACTCTAGTGAGGAAAAACATCTCTAACGAGAGCTTTATATAGACTTAAATGTGTTTAAAATGTTTAAGATTTAAAAGGAGTTAATTACTTATTTTTGTAGTTTATGTTAATATTAGTTGGTTTTGTATATTACATTTAGCATTTTTATTTTGTAACTTTAATGTGAAATTTCCCCAAACTCGAAGAAACAACTTTATTTATAGGGAGAATTGCCAAGTGTGACTCAAAACTTGGAGTCAAACCC
>NC_027749.1:4429283-4429415 GCF_000695525.1 Brassica oleracea var. oleracea | reverse complement strand
TGATTTTCATCTTCAACAAACTCATTATCACCAACATCTTCATCATCTTCATCATCACCACCAACATCTTCTTCCCATTCATCATTTCATCATCACCACCAACATCTTCTTCCCATTCACCAGCTTCATCAT
>NC_027749.1:4422840-4428498 GCF_000695525.1 Brassica oleracea var. oleracea | reverse complement strand
AGTGTTTTTTTTTAACAAACAAAGCTGGACGACTTAATTTAAGTCGTCCGTTTGACCAGAAGACTCATCAGTAAGTCTTCTACATACAGATGACTTACTAGTAAGTCTTCTACGCGAACAGATCTTGAAAAAAAATTCAAATTCGTACCTTAAACTAGGTGAGATGACTTCGTTTGCACACAGGGTCTTCTCCAACCACCCAGAACCTCAAACGAAAGCAACCGTAAGTCAAAACGAAAGAAATATGGCTCTGCAACCATAGCCCATATTTTGAATCAAAAGCTTGAGTTTTTTGGATGAATATAGAGAGAAAGTGAAAGAAATGTTGTTTTTAGTTCATAACAATTGAAACAGAGAGAGTGTAAAGAGATTTACGTGCATTAAAGGGCATTAAAAGCTCCAAACAGTTCGTACAAGGTTGTTGTCACTATTCATTGCAGTGGCAATATTGTAAATACTTGAAGAAGATGAGGTTGAGACAGTAAAGAAGCCAGTTTCGAAAAAAAAAAAAACAAAATGTTAATGGCATTTTCGTAGATAAAATGCAGGTGTGGGGTTAAAATCTCAAAAAAAAAAAAGAGTCAAAAGAAAAGGTTAGTTTTCTGTTTGACTCCAAGTTTTGAGTCACTTTTGCAAAAAGCCCTTATTTATAAGTTGGACCATAGTACTTATTTATAATGCAAGTAAAAAAACAAGAAAAATATTGGGGTTCAAAGTGTTGCTTTTAGTAAATTTTTAGTTATTTACTGACAAAAACTTGACCAACGGTTACCTTCAATTAATGCCTGAAGTTTTGTTATCCATCTAGTAATCTTTTTTACAATAGCTTTTTTTTTTTACCACATTTTACAATAGCTTATTGTCTTTGTTATGACAAATCTACTCAGATGACAATAAAATTAGTGTTTCGTGGATCACATGGGAATATTTAATTAATCAAAATTTCTTTTAATATATCTATTACATATTTTACGGGCAATTAAGTGGAAAGTTCATGGGGCTGAAAATAATAATACGATTTGTATTTTATCGAAATTCAGAGAAAAATTCGAAGTCGTCTCTGTAGAATTATATATTTCCCATTAATGGTATACGTGGAAATATCACGGTGATGTTGAAAGTGATGAGAAACTGAGAATAGCAATACATTTAATATTTAATGAATTAATAAAAATTATAAATTAATAAATTTCTCTGGTTCCAAACCGAACTAATTCAAAATAAAACACAAATCAATAAGATAATAAGATAATATTATTTTTTTAAAAAATTATATGTAAATATATATATGGTCTCATTAAATTAATAATTTACATGTATATATATTTTATGTATGCATAAACAAACTATTATATTGTTTATTTTATCTTTACAATGGAGTTTTTTTAATATTTTCTTAATACTTAATATATTTTAATATATTTTGATGAGATTTAGTAAAATTATATCTAAATCCACATTTAAAATCTATGAATATAATTTATATACGCCAAAAATAGAATAAAACAATATAAATGTTGAAGTTCAAAATTGTAAGTACCGTAGATGCACAAAAATCAAATATTTTTCTTATTTTAGAAAAATATATATTTAAGATAGAAAAATATGAAAAATAAATTTTTTTTTAAATTAATAACTCTATAAACTTAATAAAATCTATTAGTCCTAACATTATTATAGAGTTTTTTTACTGAATATTCTTCTTCAGCGAATACCATCCATCCAATTTCAACAAAGTTATATTGGCCGTTTATAAATTTTTATTTATGGGTAAAACCACCTGAAACATTATTTTTATAGCGAAATATTAACTATTTTTACTTTTTGGGTTTAGACTATTTATGTATTGGGAAATGAATACTATTTATATAACTTTCTAGTGTCTATCTACTCTTAAATTCGTAATTATTAACTAACTAATGCTGTAATAAATAATGTTTTTGTTAAAGTGTGATTATAAGAGTATCTCCAATGCAACTTTATTTTCTCTTCTATATTTTCCTATAAAATAAATTAATTCTGTTATATAGTTAAATTTGTTCCAATTTGTAACACTTTTGGAGCCAATCTAATTATATAATAGAATTACCCTATCTTAGAAGAAGATAAAGAAGAGAAAATAGAGCAGCATTGAATATACTACAATTGTATAGATGAATAACGTTTGGAATTAAAAAAATAATCTCGTTAAACTTTATAGCATTGTTAAATTAATGGCATAGTCCATCATGTTTTATCATGGTTTAAAATTTTCCTCTATCCTACATTACTAAAAAAGAGTTGTTTCACAATCTAATAAGAAATAAAGAAGTATATGAATGTGTAAACTTTTTCAACACTATAAGATATGTCACTTACACAACCATAAATTAACGATTTCTAAACTAATAAGAGAAAGACATGATTTGTGAAACCATTATAAAAAAGACATGATTTGTGGGCGAGCATGAAAAATGCTAACCTAGTTGCTATCATTTATCTATATATTTTAACAAGCATTTTATTTGCATTAAACATTTTTATTATTATTCTGCATGTGTAAAACAACACGTTTTGGTGAATATAACTAATATTAAAGTTGTTTTCGTTACAAGTCGCTCAAGTTCAGTATCCAAACTGTTTATACCGCACAGCGGGTCCCGCTGTTACCATTCAGAGACTTAACCAGAAACACAATACTAAAACTTGGTTGAATGGTAACAAATGAGCGGTTTATTCAATGTCCCGCGGAAACCGCTAAAGGCGTTATTCTCATGTAACCAAAATGTAGTGTAAGAATAATCTTGTTTTTGAAAGGTTAGTCTGAACAAACGGGTCCACTATGATAAGTACTTCAAGTTCAATGATTTTGAATAAGACTGTACATCCACTACTTCTGATAGAATTAGACTGCATTCTATATATAATTAGGATTAATGGAGAAATACTTGTTGTCTTGTGACTGAAATATAATTATTTTGTAGTATGTTGATCCGCCAGATCTAATTTTTTTTATGATCAACATTTTCAGCTGATTTCACGAATTTCCTAGAAAAGATATTTTGTTACTTTGTCAAAAGGCTCTAGACATAGATATTTATACAAACTAGTAATAGATCATTTAAAAATTTGCATATAAAGATGGCAAACACAGTGTCCTCTCTAATTCTTTGTTAACCCAAGCACACTTTTCTCCTACTACACATTAATAACAAATATACTATAATACTAGATGGTTTCCCATGATTTCGCGGATATTTTTTTTTGACAGATTTTGCGGGTATAAACATAATATGAAAATTATCTAATACGCTTATTGTTTTATAATTTTGAGTAAGGATAATAACTATTAAATGTTTTAAATTTTAAATAGTTTGAAAAATAGAAGTCTTGATATTGTATAATCTTAGAAAATTATTGAGATATAGTGATAATTCTATACGCTCTAATCTAAGTTTCCAAAAGTCTTCTTATGACATAATTTGTGATTAATAAAAAACCAAAGACTAATGAACAAAAAATATCTTATAACACTTGTTTTAGCTAACACTTTATTTTATTTAGAAGTAAAATAGTTACAAAGTTTTCATAATTTTTGTCAAATCACACTTTCTCAAAAATTGTTTATTTAGTGTTTAACATAGCACTCTCAATTGGTTAATCAAACAAATTTAGTATTAATTTCTCTCCAATCATCACACTATCTTATCAACACCAATTCATTTAAAAGTATTATTTCATTTAGATATATTTTAAAATATTATTTTCATTAAAAAAATTACTTTAATACATACCTGTTTTAATTAAATATGATTAACTAATTATATATCAATTTTGTTAAAAAAATTAGACATATATAATTAATATTCATTAATGTGAGATTTGATAATTTTATTACATCAATATAACATGATTCTATTTGTATAAAATTTGTTAGAACTTTTGTATCATACGTTGTAAATTTTTATTAAACCGCAAAAAATACATATCATTATTTTCTAAATATTTTTTTTTAAATTCAGTTTACTTTATATTTCTCATCTTCGACCTTATCGGTTTTAGAACTCATCGTCTATATTGATCTTCCTTACTCAAATTGTCTTCATGTTATAAAAACACATGAGACTAATTAATTAACAGTCATAGTAATACTTAAAACACATGTATTTCGGAAAATAAATGAAAAATTAAGTATGTAAGAGTATAAAATAACCAAGAATACAACAAAAAATACAACAAAGAAGTTTTATTATTCTTCACACGTGTTTTATTTATGTATCTTTACTTTTCTCCTATTAAAAAAACAAGCATGTTTATATTATTAACCTTTTATGAATTAATGGACAAACCGAATACTTTATTTTCTCGTGTATTCAAAGGGAGATATTTCAGGAATGCTTCACCCTTAGAACCCATTAGATCATACTCGTCATCTTACGGCTGGCGTAGTATTGTCTCTTTTAGATCTCTGGTTAGCAAATGACTAATCAAAAGGGTGGGAACAGGATCATCTATCTCAGTATGGAATGACCCTTGGCTTACATCCACTCGCCCGAGGACAGCAAATAAAAATCAACACAATCTTTACCCGGACCTAACAGTGGATGCTCTTATCGATGGAACATCACGATCATGGAACTTACAGGTTATTCGGACCCTGGTGGATCCGCAAGATGTGAAAATTATTGAAAGTATTCCTATAAGTAGATCTCATCTGGAAGACCGGAATGGATGATATTTTACAAACAATGGAAAATACACGGTTAAATCTGGATATGAAGAGGAACGAGTATATCCAGATAGAGAAAGAATTCCACCCCAGTTTGGGCCTTCGATAACACCATTGAAGGCGTTCTGTTGGAAGTTACGCTGCGCACCCAAGTTGAAACATTTTTTTATGGCAACTATTGACTGGATGTATAGTGGTTAAGAAAAATTTGAGGTCAAGAGGAATGCAAGGAGATACTGCTTGTGACAGATGTGGTGCTCCCGAGGAATCAACTAATCATGTGTTTTTTGAATGTCCACCGGCGGTTCAGGTCTGGGTACTTTCACGGATCCCGGTGAATCCAGATATTTTTCCCACTCAATCATTGTTTACCAATATGGATCATTTATTTTGGAGAGTTTCCCCTGAGATTGAGGATCATTCTTTTGCTTGGATTCTCTGGTATATATGGAAAGGTAGAAACAACAAAGTTTTTAGCAATTTGGATATGGACCCGAGAGATACTCTCAAATTGGCAGAAACGGAATCGTTACTTTGGGTGGAAGCACAAAATTCTCAGACTCAAGGCATGGAACGCACCCAAGTTCATGTACCTTTGACAATACCGAGTATACCAGGTAGATAGTGTTTTACAGACAAATCTTGGAAAAATGAGGATAGATTTTCAGGGCAAGGATGGTATAGTACCCTGGAAGGATACGATGGACTAATGGGAGCAAGGAATACGAGAGCAATTCAGTCGCCACTACACTCAGAGATAGAGGCCCTTATATGGGCAATGGAATGTATGAGGAATCTTAGACAAGCATGGGTTACTTTTGCAACGGATAGTGCTCAATTGGTGAAGATGGTGTCGGAACCAGAAGAGTGGCCAGCCTTTGCAAGCTATTTGGAAGATATAAAAGTTTTGAAGAGGAGTTTCAACAGCTCAGAGATCATTCATATACCAC
>NC_027749.1:4421006-4422295 GCF_000695525.1 Brassica oleracea var. oleracea | reverse complement strand
GTGAAGACTTTTTCCAGATTGCAAAGCAAAACCGGAATATTCTTGGCTAACAACTCGATCCCATCCTCAGTCAATGTCCGAGTGCATAAATCCCTAAAAAATGCTCCAACTCCTACAAATTCATCATCAAACAAAAATATTATTTCAATTACCAAAGACAATAAATTTATATATAATTTTAAAAGTCACTTTTATTACCGGCTATTGCTTCATGAACATGTTTCGGTAATAGCTCCGTCATTGCGAACGGTAGGAGCCGCTGCATGAAAACGTGACAGTCGTGACTCTTCATACCAGAAAATTTTTTTCCTTGCTCGATGCATCTTGAGAATTTTGACACATATCCATCTGGAAACTTTACATCAGAATTTACCCAGTCAAACAACTTTTGCTTCGCCACCCCAGACAATCTAAAATTCGGAACTGGTAATTTTCCTTCTCTTGTCACATGCAGCTCTGGTCTTGCACATAACTCTGGCAAATCCAACCTCGATTTCAAATTATCTTTACTCTTTCCCTTCACATCCAAAAGAGTGTTCATGATATTCTCAAAAACATTCTTCTCTATGTGCATCACATCAAGGTTGTGCCTTAAGAGATGATCCTTCCAATATGGAAGTTCCCAAAATATGCTCTTCTTATGCCAATTATGAGATGCCGTATACCCGTCTGGCATGTTAGGTGGAGTGTGCCAATTTCCTCCAACTTTACATGTTTCCTTAGCACCGTAATAATCAATCTGCTCTAACAAAGATGCTCCTGGTTGCATTACTGGGGGAGGAACATGCACTACCTTGTTTTTCCTAAACAATTTCTTGTTCTTACGATATGTATGATGCGGCGGAAGAAACCTACGGTGACAATCAAACCAACATGACTTCCTCCCATTTTTCAGCTGAAAAGCATCTGTCCTATCCATACAATATGGACATGATAATCTTCCATGTGTGGTCCAACCCGATAACATTCCATATGCGGGGAAGTCACTAATGGTCCATATAAGCACTGCACGCATATTAAAGTTCTGTTGCTGCGAGTAATCCAATGTCTGCACGCCATGATGCCACAACATCTTCAGCTCATGGATCAAGGGTTGCAGAAAAACATCAAGTGCTCGCTTTGGATGTTTTGGACCAGGCACTAGAATACTCAAGAACAAAAATTCTCTTTGCATGCACATCTCCGGAGGGAGGTTGTATGGCGTCAAGATTACAGGCCATAAAGAGTATTGTCTTCCAGACATACCAAATGGACTAAATCCATCCGTGCATAAGCCAAGATAAACGTTC
>NC_027749.1:4417941-4420041 GCF_000695525.1 Brassica oleracea var. oleracea | reverse complement strand
ATTATAATTTGGCAGTTCAAATCCCTGACCCGTACTACTACTTGATGCACCTTCCCCATGCAAAAACCATATGTAGTAATTTGGTCTAAATCCTCTATTATATAAATGCCTCTTCACAGTATCTATTTCTAAATATGGCTCGTTCTTGCATTTTCTACATGGACAAAAGATTTTACCATGCTCCCTTGTGAATGGTTGATTAGTTGCATGTTGTAAAAATCCTCGTAGTCCAGCACGATACTCTTTCGTTACTTCACCAGTCTCCGGATCCTTATGATTGTACATCCATGCCCGTAGCGCGTATATTTCATGTCCGGACGCCATTTTTCTCTCAACTTTTTATTTTTTTCTTACTCACAACACACGGCAAATATATTTATCTCAACTTTTTTTTCTTTTTTCTTTCTTTCTTTCGTTTTTTTCTTTTTCTTTCATTTTTTTCTTTCGTTTTTTTCTTTTTTCTTTCGTTTTTTTTCCAATGGTCGCTCACTTCTCACAGATGCTATATATAGACATCTGAAAAATATTTGCAAGACACTTGCAAGGGAATTGCAACGGAATTGCGATGCCTTTCCCCTTCGCAAGGGATTAGCGAGAGAGATTTGTCCCTTGCAAATATTAGTTACACTTAGAAAAAACGTGTATCACCAACCTATACGTTTTTTTGCGAGATTAGTTACACGAAACAAAAAACGTGTTCACCAACCTATCTGTTTTTTTGCGACGGAATTGCAACGAACATATATGGTATTGCAATTCTCACGCAAATTCCTTGCAAATTTGTAACGGACTTGCGACGATAGCTTCTATCGCAAATTTGCGACGGGTTTGCGTGAGTTTGCGGAAAAGTCTCGCAAATTGGTTGCAATTTTGCGAGGAAACTATTTTGATGCAAATTTGCGAGCGTTTTGCGAGGAAAATTATTTTCGCCACAATGCCCTTGCGGCTCCGTTGCGAATTTGCGAGGAAATTTTTCCCTTGCAAATTTCCCTTGCAACAGGCGTGCTTTCTTGTAGTGAACTGATGATTTGAAAGACGATCTCTTCCGGCGTATCTTCTTCTTCAATCCACCACAGCAACTTCGCTTCTCGACAATAACTTCTCCATGCATGGTATTCATCTTATCATTTGATCAAGTAAGTGTCTTCTTCTCGGCATCATCTTCTTTCTTTCCTTTTGAGCCACAAATCACGAACAATTTCTTTAGAGAAAGAATTTATTGCATGGATGTGGTACTGATTTGGTGTTTTGTTTTATTTGAATTTGGTTATGAACTTATGAATATCCGTGCACTTTACCTTTACATGTTGAATTATTGGTGCCAATTCACATCTTTAAAGAACTGAAGTTACTTATGTACTCATTGATGTTGTGTCTTAGAAACAAAACAAGACTAAGTAATGAGTAATGACTAATGAACGTAAGTGCTAATTACAAACGTTGCACACGTAACAAACATAAGTTAATAACTATCTTCATGAAAGTTGATTTTCAGCACGATATCTTCAAGATATAGATTGATTTATGATGTCTTTGTGGTAGTTTTAGAAACTATTAAAGCTATCATTAGGAAATTGGGTGACTTGCGGAGAGATTGTTGGTTCCAGAAATTATACATAAATTATTAAACAACTCTCTTTGTTCTGCATAAACTGAGCTGAACCAATTCACTTTTATCAACTATCTAATAGCTAGTTAGTATTGTTTATGGGAGACTTTTTTGGTCTTATCGGTCTTGTTACCATCCTTAGAATGAGTAAACCATATGGCAGGTTCCATGTGCTCCCGGACTTTGACGAGGGAAAACGCAGCTGTTGGAGAAAGCTAGAGCGTCACAACAACAGAAGGAAAAGAAAACCTGTAGACAAAGGAGGAGTTGCTTCAAAACAACAGCAAGTGAACAGGTACAAATCATACTACCATGTTTCGTTTGATGATGGAAAAAGTGTAAGTGAACAATGTCTAAAACTTCAGTCCGAACATTGTCTAAAACTCAAAACGAGACTAATGAAAGTGATGCCTGATGACTAATTAAACATAACTTAAGGGTTATGTGTTTGTTTGTCATATCTTTGATTTTGATTACATTATGGATAGTGT
>NC_027749.1:4405359-4417830 GCF_000695525.1 Brassica oleracea var. oleracea | reverse complement strand
GCTTTGAAGATATGGCCCGCGGGCCGACCCGCATAACCGCTGCTATAGTGCGGGTCGGGAATGGTCATAGGGTTTAGGGCCCGCGTCCCGCAAAGACCCAACTGAAAATGATACCGCGGCGGGGCGGGACAAATGGGTTGCGAGTGATCCCAATTGCCATCTTTAACTACCAACATTTGTCATAGAAAAATGGCTGCAAGTTTTTAAAATTGTATATTTGACTGTTATGCATTCATTGGATAAATTTTTAGAAAATATATATATAGTGAGTGAGTATAAGAAATATTATTAGGTTTAGGTTAATTAGTTTTATGTAATCTATGATTTATTGTATCCACTATTAATAGAAATATGTTTAAAATCGTTTATATAATTATTTCTATAATATCATATGTATTTATATGTATATTCTATATTTATATAATGTAATATATGATATTTAATTGTTTCTATAACCAAATTATGTTAATTCATTTATCATTTAACATGTTTAATTGTTTATTTGGTAATATAGATTAGATTAGATAATTCTAGGACTAATTTCTTTTAAAACTTTAATTAAATAAATAAAAAATCAAATGCTAATAACCAATTAAATTAAAAGAATTAATTTTAAATTTCACCTGTGTCTCTACATAGGAGGATCTTATCTTAGTATACTCGTCGGGCTTGCTTTCACATAGGCCTTTCATATAGTAAGCCCAAATAGTAAATCTAGTTAATCATGCCACAAGATTGCTTCTGAAAATTCACAAAGCCTTCACAACTAGATAGTAGAGAGAACACATTGAACCACTCCAGCCTGGCTGTATTGTGAAAATGTTGGCAAGAAAAGTATATGTGCTGGTTATACAAAATGTGAAAATGGTTAATCTTTGATTATAGACTTCCAGAAATTTCCCTCTCCATATGAACTCCCTACATACTTCAGTTAAACCAGGACAGACCGTCCGATCAACATATTAAAACTACATCCAACGGTTAGATCAACCAAAGAAAAGGAGATTTACATAACGAGGAGGAGAGAGAAACTGTTTCCCTCTCTTTCTCTCTCTTCCTTATCCCTCGCCGCCAACTCTTTCACCCAACTCTCTCCGATGGCCGGTCTACTCAAAACGCCGTCTTTACACCTCACACCGTCTCTTCCTCATGCACCCTCTGTGCCCTTTAAGCCCTTCTGCGTCTCCTTCGCCAGCGTCTCGCTCTCTCGCCGAGCTTCTCTCCGCTCCGTCTCCGGTGGATATCCTCTCCGGTTACTAAACTTCGCACCGTTCGCTTCTGGAGAATCCGAGACGACGGAGACTGAGGTCGAATCCAACGAACCCCAAGTCCAGGTCCTTTTCGATTAAGGCGCACTTCTGCTTTACCATTTTGGTGGTTCTGTAAACCCTAAATTGGGTAAATTAGGTTTTAGGGTTTCGTAATTGGGGATACTCTGTGTAGTTTTTTAGAATCTTCTGGTGAGAATTGTTGAATTTGAGAGATGGGTATATAGTATTTTGCTCAAAGTTTTAATCTTTGTTGTGTTGCGTTATTCTAATTTTGTTTCTTATGTAATCAATGGATCAGGAGACGGATGGTGCTGTTGGTGTTGAGAGTGAAGATACTAGCACTGAGGAAGAAGGAGAAGCGGCGGTTACCATAGCGTTGTTAAGTTCGTATAAAGAAGCTTTAGCTGAGAATAACGAGGAGAAGATTGCTGAGATAGAGGCATCATTGAAGTCCATCGAAGATGAGAAGTTTCAGCTTGAGGATAAAGTAGCGTCTTTAACCAATGAGCTATCTGTGGAGAAGGATAGGTTGATAAGAATCAGTGCAGATTTCGACAACTTTAGGAAGAGGACAGAGAGGGAAAGGCTGAACCTTGTTTCAAATGCTCAGGGAGAGGTTGTGGAGAATCTTTTGGCTGTTTTGGATAATTTCGAGAGAGCTAAGTCTCAGATTAAGGTGGAGACTGAAGGAGAGGAGAAAGTCACTAACAGCTATCAGAGCATATATAAACAGTTTGTGGAAATTTTGGGATCGCTTGGTGTTGTCACTGTGGAGACAGTGGGGAAACAGTTTGATCCAATGGTACGTTATTAATGTCTTAATTCTTGTTTGATCAGCTGACATCTCTTTGATCTTTTTGGTTTTCTTCTTTGATGTGTAAAAGCTTCATGAGGCAATAATGAGAGAGGATTCTGCGGAATATGAAGAAGGTATAATACTTGAAGAATACAGGAAAGGTTTCTTGCTAGGGGAAAGGCTTCTACGTCCTTCAATGGTGAAAGTATCAGCTGGACCCGGACCAGAAAAGACCCAAGAAGCTGGAGGAGAAGAAGCTAAGGCACAAGGAAACGGAGAAGAAGCAGAAGCGGCTTCGTCTTGAATGAACGACAATCAAGACTTTGCAGTTTTGTGTGTTTGTGAGAGAGAGTGAGAGAGAGAGAGGGGTTCGGTTAAGGTTAATTATTGTTATTCTTTGTTGTGACATTATATCATCTCTACAAAGTCGAGAAAATAGAACGAAGTTTTCGATTAACAATGAAAATTTTCAGTATCTAATACCAAAAGATAATGGATTTTGTTAGCTGTATTCAGCTTGAAAGTGAGGACCATGCAGAGACAATGCTGATGATATATGTCAGTTGGTATATGATATCTGATCAGGTTGGGTCAGTGGTAACTGGTAAGGTATAACCGGTGAGTAACTGTAACTCGACACCTCTCTACCTAACACACACTCAAAAGTCAAAACTGCCGAGTGTACGATTAATTATTGTCATTGTTATTCGAGAGAGTTACATAATGGTTTACTTTTTCAACATATTTAGCCTCTTCACATTTGAGGGGTACTATTTGTCTTATTTTTAGAATTTAGTTGCTTTTGTCTGACGAAAATACCTTTGGGTAAGAAAGAGAATCGTGACTATAGTTGGGATGGTTTAAACATCTAGTTAGTTGCTTTAGTTGTTATTAATTGTTGGTAGGTTTATTGTGTATTGGACTTCAATAGTAACCATAAGATATGATTTAATCTAATTTGATTTGAGGGTCCTTGTTAACGTAAATACAAATCATAAAAAAAGATGGACAAGGGAAGAGAGATTTTATGGCCAGACTTGATGATGTGGTCAATATTAAACGTGTTGTGTCAAAGTTGCGGTTGAGAGAAGAGAGATCAGGGCCAATAATCATATGGTCAAAGACTTTATGAATAGCAGATCGGTAGGTGGTGTGGTCAGGATTTTGGTTGTGAAAAGAGAGGTTATGGTGAAAGTCGGTGTGGTCGTAGGTATAGGTTTTTGCACATTTTTGGTTATGGTCAAAGTTGGTGTGATCACTCCGGCGACTTCTCTGTCTAACAGCACCAGTCCCGCGTGACCACGTCTTGTCTCGTCCTCCAGCATCAAGCTTTTCTGCTCCTCCTTCACGTTCTGCCACCAGCAACGAGGAGACCAATGATTCGTCACGCCACCACCACCAATTAGTCACGCCACCACCTTAACATCACCATTTTTCCAGATTTGAAAAATTAATAAATCTAAAAACAGAGGAGTAAAAGACAAGAAACAAAAGAACATTAAATTTCATAATTGGTGGTTGATATTTACTATGTCTTTATTTTTTTCGGTGATGAAGATGAGAAGAAGAGAAATAGAAGAGAAAAAAAAGATGAGAGAGGAGAAGAGAAAACAAAAAAACTCACACAGCGATTTAATTAAATGTGATCAACTCATTCTGGTTAGAATTGAGAGGGTAATTTAGGAATTTTATAACCTAGAAGTACACCACATGCAAAAAAAATATGCTAAAGTGTTAAGAGAAGGAAAAAGTACGTTACAGTGTAATTTTTTCTTGTTATTTTGTAGCTAAAGGTTTCCGTCACGAACTTTTTTGTTTTTCTGGTTATTGGTACTTTTAAAAGATATTATTGATTGTAGAACTAGAATTTGATGACGTAAATAAAAAATGTTGTAATTTGCTTATAGGATGTTTAATTTGCATATAAAATTGAATTTAATGTAACAGATTGAAACAAAAATTATTTTCCCGTCATGTTAAAGTAATTTCTCAGTTCGCTCTATTGGTAACTATCACACGAAATTATGATGGGATACGCATGTGTCGTGTGTGTTATTATCCCACTCCATCGTTATATTTTAGGACAATGCATGTGTTGTGTGTACGTTAGGCTTGCGCGTTTATAACTGAATTTGAACCTGATTTAAAAAACTGAATTTGACTCAATTTTTTACTAGAAAAATAACGAAATAAATCTAAACTAGAGCTTTATCCGCATGTCCGTGCGGATGTTAAATTTCACATTTTAAAAAATTATTTAATGAAATTTCTAAACACATAAGTTATTTAGATATTTTAGCTTCCTACAAATCAATTCGAATCCGGAAAGATCTCAGTCTGAACCCCTTCTGAAAATTTATAATATCTGAATAAAATTTAATTTTAAACACAAAAATCCGATACCCAAGAAAACCGATCCGTACCCGAAAGGGTACCTGGATGTCCATGTCTAACTGATTCTGTAAATAAATAAAAAAATATTAACCGATTGACTTTTTGTTATGAACGAATTAATTTCATTCAAACTTGTGAAATTATTTTGGTTAACACGTAAAATAAATATTGTTGAATTATTATGATAAATATAATTAATGAAGTAATTAGTAAAAGTGAAAAACGGAATGTAAAAGATGTAATAAAAACATGTAAGTTCTATTTTGTACTCTGTAATAAATGAAGTCGAATTATTTGGAAAAAATAATAAATAAAATGGTTTAAATTAGTTAAAAAAGAAAGAAGAAGATGTAATAAATCACTTAAAAATAGGTAAATATTGTACTGTACTTCAGTTTTAATAGAGTAGATACTAGATATTTTAAATATCAGGTATTATCTAATGTAAACCGAAATCCAAATTAACATAGAAAACCCATAAGTTAATTAAATGTATTAACCTCCTTACCCTTTTTTTTTTGTAACATAACCTCTTTACCTAATTATATGTAATTTGGATGTTTTGGTATATTAACGTTTCCCTACCTCTAGGAGTCAGTTCAAGTCAGACCGCCGAACCATTCGGGTTAAAGTTAGTTTAGGATTGGTCGGACCCTTTTCGATGGGCCAAATCAATTTCGGTTCAGTTTGATATGATGTGTTGGGGCACTATTATATTAAATTCTGATTTGTTATGAGTTTTTAACTTAAAACCAATTATGATATGTAATTTGGATGTTTTGGACATATTGCAAATTAAGATGTCATTTCAATGATACAAAACTCGGAGGCATGACCAAATTTTTTAATAGAGCTAGGAAAGGTTGCAGCTCTTCAGCAAAGATTTCAGGACTTCAAAATCTCACAAGGGAGCAAAATTGAACTGCAGACGGTCTAGCCAAGACAGCTCGTGCTTTTCGTATAAATTTAGTTTTTGTTGGTTTGTTCTATTCAGATCTGAATTCTTAACTACCTTTAGATTTAGTAACATAAAAAAAAAACGTTTCCTTACGTTATGTTCCTGAATTCTGATGGGCTTTCCGTTTCTATGATATTGAAACTAAAAACAAACAAAACAATTGGTATCGTGTTACTGGCTAAGTCATAAGTGTCACAGAAGTAGATTATTTTAATAGGTACATCATGTACATAAAACTTATTGTAGGCACAAGTATATGTAAGACAATGTGAAAGTGGGTGCATCATGTAGATAAAACATATTATACGCACACATATATGTAAAATAATGTGAAAGTGGGTGCATCGAACTCTCACCCAAAAAAATTGCCGGGTGCAACTATTCCCAGCTAAAGTTCAAGAAAACTGTTCCCGACTAAGCTAACTTAGTTATAAATTTAATATGTAATATGAACATAATTAACATTTTATTGGTGCATTCGCACCAGCAAGTACCAACATCATTGATCCACTCCTGGGTTTGTCACTTTTTTCTTGTCAGCTACTCCTGGGTTTGTCAAGAATTTTGAGTTGTGACGTTCACGATTTGCGAGGAGAATCATTTTTGTTGAACCAAGACCAGATGCTTTACACCTGAGTTCTGCAGCAAATGAGCAAATCCATATGCCACGCCAGAACACGTGAAACACGTGGAAAAAACGCTAGTTAAGGTCAATTAATATACAAAAAGATGAAGATCAGTTTTTCTTCATAGAAATATTTTTTTATAACTGATCGAATGTCAAGCCAAAGATTAACATGATTCTGCCACTTAAGAATTGTAACGACCAATTATAATTTTGTTTTTGAAACACGACCAGTTATAATTAAAATTCAAATTAGATAGTGATATATAATTTCAACAACTCAACCATCCTAATGTGCCAGTTATTCTTTTGGTAACACTTAGGTGTCCTCGACCTCGACATATCTAGTTAATGTATTATTTTGTGCTATTATAGTTTTAGAAAAGAAAATAATATTTCATTGCATAAGCAATGAGATTGATGAGCTAAAATAAACGTTTGTGATGTGAGAAAAGGTATGCCAAAAATACTGTTGAGCAATTAAATGTTACGGGCATACATATTCATCCTTTTTACCAATAGTTAACCAAACCTGTCTCGTCATTACCAAACCTGTCTCGTCATATAATGATAGTCATATCCTAGATTAAATGAGAAGAGACTTTCTTAGTTCACACCTGTGCTACTATGAACCACACTTGTTATTTTCGTTAAACCAAAAAACTATGGACGGAAATAGAATATAAAATTATTGACTCTTGAAGCATGATTAATAGGGGGTTTTAGGGTGGAGTTCTTAGCGGAATATAAGAATCCGTCTCTTAATAAGAACAACTCCACCATAAAAACTCCCCATTAATTATGCTCTTAGGTTTTATTTCGTATTTAATTAAGAATTTCTTTTCATAAGAAACTCAAAAAGATAATAAACTCAAATTAAGGAGTGGATATTACCTTCTCACCATACAATTTTTACTTCAAATAATTAAAAGCCTAACGTTGGTTTTGATCAGAAAATATGTTATACCCTTAGTCTTTTTTTTTTTTGACGTCGAATTAGAGCATCTCCAATGGTAGGCTTTTATCTTCAAAAGTTCACTTTCTTCAAAATGAAGAAAAAAATGAAACAACATTCACTCCAATGGTTTGCTTCATTTCTTTCTTATAAAAGAAATATTCCAAGTATATTTATTTTATCATTAATTATCAATAGATACCTTATACTTTTTTATATTTACCTATTTTACCTAACTATGTTATTTTAACAATAATCCAACATAATCATTATTTAATATAAATTTAATATTCTCAGATAATGAATTTATTACATAACATGAATAAACAAACACAAAACATCATAATTTGTATAAAAATGCCATATATAACTTTTTCTATAATTGATTAACAAAAGTATTTAGAGTAAGAAATGAGCTTATTTATCTTTGATTTTTTTAAATCGAGTTAAAAAGTTCTTAAAACAAATATTCATATGTTTTTTGATATAAACATCTGATTAGATAAAAATAATAGTCCAAATTTTGAAATTAATTGGATTATATTAAAGCATATAGTTTATTTTGGCAAAAGATAAAAATAAATAAAAGTTAAGGACCAATATACAATGAAAAAGTTCATCTTTAAAAAAATGAAGATATATACAGTAGATCTTCAAATTCGAAGCAACATTGTTCATTGCTTCATTTTGAAGCTAAAAATGAAGTAGGGTTGGAACAAAACTTAATTCAAAATAAAGCAAAAAGTGAAAAATAAAGTGGAGTTGGAGATGGTCTTATACCCTTAGTCTATTCCGTCCTTATATGCTTGAAAGATATTGTATGGGTTTACAACCAAATGAAAATTATGTTCTTGTACTATAAATGTATACCATCCCGTATATAATGTATATAACCGGGAATACGAATATATACTTGAGTGATGAAGAGTTAACTAGCTTTCGATTTTTAATCTCATTTAGAATTATACTTAATCATGATGATGCTAAATATGTATTACTGATTTTGTATATTAACAATTTAACATCATGTATTGATCATATGATTCATGCAAAAAACATCGCATTCTTATCATGATTTATGCATATTATCTTTTGACCACTTATTGGTCCTGCTCCACCTATACCCTATATTTAATATGTTTATAGACACAGCTTAAACATAAGTATATGTATGAAGTCGTCAGTGACTATGCAAACTGGTCCTGACATTCATTTCATATTCATACTTTAATATGCAATTGCTCTATAACATTTGAGAAAATGAAACATGCGTAACAACTGCGGTGTAACCTAAATAATAACAAAAGAAAATATATACATAAATATATGTAAATATTTTTGTTACTATTATTTTATGTGCGGATGCGTGCAGATCTAAACATTTGGAACCATAAATTGAAATTTTAGAGCGAGAATACTAATGATTATGTTCATGACCTAAAATTGATTCTGGCTAATATACTTTTTAGAATACCATCAATCAAATTATTTTTGTTAGACAGCGGGCATCCTGGATTAATTCGCTTGCCGACTAGATCTTTCTGTTATTTTATTTCCTGGCATCAACATCTTTTTCTTTTGAGACTACTATATAACAACTTTTTTTTAAATATAATTTCACTATATATAATATATATCCTATACATTTTTAGAAATCTTTTCTGAAAATAAATAACTTTAGCTTTTTCTTGCCTATGAATGATAATAAGATATCTGTACCTCCTTCCTTTATATATTATGTTTTAGAAAAACAATTTTATTTCATTTAATGATTCCAAATTTCCTTGCAAACTTTACATTTATTTATTATAAAAAATTATTTTCGCACAATGAATTTAGAGTCTAATTTATTTAGTGTGAAATGATAGATTTATAAAGTACTAGTTCTTGTTTACGAAAAACTCAAATATCATTATTTGAAAACAGAAGGATTATGTTACGTGGTTAAAGTACGTCCCAATATTTATAAGTGTACTGTTCATTTATCTTTAATGTTGAGGACAAATGACATAATCAAATGTTAATTTAATAGCAACTATATGAAAAACAAAAATGATATTTTGAGTTATCGCACTCACATTTAATGACGTATGTACTTATTTGCCATCCCAGCACACTATTCGAGAAGTGATTTGTCATGTGTCATTACCACATTAATTTTGAAAGAAAAATGATTATATGGCATACTAACAAAGATGACATGGCTTGAGCTAATTGTGACATGAACATTTACATTTAATGTTATTTTATAATTTTGGTAAATTTTTAGAATAAAGTAATAACTCATAAATCATCATGAATGTAACAACAAATAGGAGAAATATAAATATAATAAAATATAGTAATTTTCGAAAATATTCTTTAGTTTTATTCAAATTTTTTTATAATTTGTATTACTAAAACAAATATTCAAAAATTTATGCATTTTAAAAAGAAATGTAATTTTCTAATCTCATTATGATTATTTCTTTTTTTAATATTTACAAATTATAGAAATATTATTTAATTTTATGTTTTGATAATTATATACATAACAAAAATTTCAGTTAATTTCATAGAATGTGATTTAATATATATTGGCCAAAATAAATAAATAAAAGTATTTCCAAGACTATAATTTCAAAGATATGCATATATTATTAAATATAAATTTAAATAAAAATTATTTATTTTATCTTAATTATATGTATAATTAAATTAAAATTTAGAATTAAAATATTGTAAACAAATAATAAAACTAAATAATTAACAAAATTTTATTTATAAATATAATTTTAGAATTTTATTTCTGGTGCAGGAAAACATCTAGTATTACCAAACAAAAGTAGTGACATGGGTATACGAAGCTGTGCTTAAGAAGTTGTCTACGTAGCTATGAATGCCCATATCTTCAATGAGATCACCTACTTGGTCCGGCCATTTTTATTGACAGGAGCAGTTAAATCCTTATACTAGTTTCATAATGAATTACAATCAATGAAACCAATAAATAATGAAACTAATAAATAGTAATTATATCAGAGTGTGGACATCATCCCATTCCAATTTTACCAAAAAAATATCCCATTCCACACCAATCCTCGTCGCTCTTCAATTTTCTACCTTCCACTAATCCACACCAACGTTAGATTTGATCTTTCGATGTACTCATCATTTATCGAACTGTTGTCTCAAATTTCTTCCGCTCAATTTTCACCTTAAAAAAAGTCCATCTTATGCATCCATTTAAGTATATTACTAGTTAAATAATATGTTTTAGCTCTGAATAAAGTGTCAAAGATTAATTTCATTTGAAAACCACATAAAAAAATATGGGACAAGAAGCTCCACAACAAAACTGTTTATAAATATATGAAATTTTAATATTTTATAAAACTATGAAACTTTTGGGCAAAACCATACATTTCAGAAATCCAGAATTTTTTGTTTTGTTTTGTCTCAGATATCACTTAATTATGAAAATTCCAAACATCAGTTTTAATATTTTTCTACTCGAACTAAAAATATTTGTTTATCTTTAAGAATTTTGCCAGAAATACTGACAGATCAATGTTTTACAACACAATAAGTAGCGGACCTAGCATTTATTTTTACCTGTGTCATAATATATAATTTTCAAAAAATTATATATGAACACAAACACCGTTTGAGCCGCTGATTTTATAGTGTTCTAATTCAAAAAACAATGTATTTGACATTTAACCTGTACCATTTTACCCACCTTTTCCTTCGGTGGGTCTGCCTCTGAACACAATAATTCTACAGAGAAACTGAAAGATCTTACATTATCATCAGCTTGATAGTCAATGTCCAAACTATGCTTGAGCACGGATCGGATATCCGGGTTTTTGAAGATATTTGTGATTTGCTTCGTATGCCATGAGTATCTAATTTTTCTATATTCTTTGCTTCGAAAAAATACGGATATTCGGAAAAACGGATATCCGAAAAATAAATAGATATTTGCGGATATTTACGAATACTTACGGATATCCGATAAATAAATAGATATTTGCGGATATTTACGAATACTTACGGATATCTCATATGTTTTGATTAATGCAAATAATCTTAAAAATTTGATACAAATTTGTTTTGTAAAATATTTTTTTGCATGATATATAAGATAAAAATCAAAAGAAAAGAGAATCTACATATTTTATAAAAAAATTAAACTTAGTTATCAATTATAATAAGACAAAACTTAAGAAAAAGTTATAATTGCCATAAATTTATTCTTTTATGTAATATTTTTATATAAATAATAATGTGAATAGAATTTGTCAAATCATATGTTAGAATAACAATTATATAATTTTATACATTAAATTTTTTAAATATAATCAAGATATACATGTATTTATATATTACCGGATCAGATCGAATATAAGCTTCCAAAATTTTAATATTTGTGATTTGCTTCGATTTTAACGGATATTGATTTTTAGTATTTGTTTTGCTTCGAAGGTTTACGGATATCCGAAATTTTCGAATCGAATCGAAACGAATAACGAATCGAATCAAATTTAACGGATAAAATGCCCGGCCTAGTCCAGACAGCCATAATGAATTTTTTAAAAGATGTTTACCGGCTTTGGGTATACTTGATTGAAGAAGTGCTAAAAGTTACTACCAAGTGCAATTAGACATCGCGAAAGTAATTTGTCCCCAAAAAGAAGGAATAACTTAAATAGACATGGATAACCAAAAAATTTTAAATAGATATATATGTAACATGAAAACAATACCATTGGAATAACTAGTTTAGCTAACTTTAGAACATATCATACATTATAAAGATGTCTTCTTTTTATAAGGCCATTACTACACTTACTACCAGAAACTCAATCGCAGAGCTAACAAAACATAGGGACGAATCAATCGGACAAACCATAGCTCGGCGCATACACCTCCTCTACACCAAGTAAGCAATGTTGGGTCCCTCCTAGATGGAGATGACCAATTGGGGTGAACTTAAGAAATAATAATGTTCCCCTTTGTCACTAGACTCACAATAATAGAGTTTAGAGAGAGAGACAAAGAGAGAGAGAAAAGAGAAAAAGAGAGAGAAGGAGAAAACTCGTAAGGTGTTTTCAAGACTGGATTTGGAGGGTCAAACGGAACTTGATCGGGCTGATATTTTGTGGGAAGCTTCTTCAGTCAGTGGGTTAGAGGTTCACCGGAGGGATTTGGATTTCAACGGTTGGATCTTCTGTTGTCTGGGTTTTCTTGAAGCTGGTCGCCATAGTTCTTCAGCAGAGCAGTCTTGGGTGTTTGGTAAATCCAACGGTGAGATCTTCTCTTATTGAGCTGAAATTTGGCAGAGGTATTGTCGACTTGTTTATCTTGGATTTGTACGGTTGGATTAGTTTCTGGAAGCCGGAATCTTTGTGAGCTGAGGTCGTTTGGTTGCTGCCGGTTTTGAAGCTTTGTGTTGCTCTCTTGTTGTTGTTGTTTGTGTTGGAGATAGCT
>NC_027749.1:4386945-4403186 GCF_000695525.1 Brassica oleracea var. oleracea | reverse complement strand
TGAAGCAAGCACCAAGGCAGTGGTACATGAAGTTCAAGTCTGTTATGGGGGAGCATGGTTATGCAGAGACTGATTCAGACCATTGTGTATTTGTGAAGGTGTTCGGTGAGGATGATTTTATCATCTTGTTGCTGTATGTCGATGATATGTTGATTGTGGGCAGGAACATGGACAGAATTAAGGAGTTGAAAGAGCAGTTCCAACACAGTGTACAAATATCCCAATTTGCGATGAAAAGAGGCAACCGCCGAGGATGGAGAACGACAAAGCAGCACATGTGTGATAAGAGAGAAAAATTGTCATTGTTGCTCAAAAACCCAACGACGTATAAATTTATCTTTATTAAAATAGAAAAGTTAACATTTTATGAAAATCAAATTTGAAACAGTGACACTATTCCAACACAGTGTACAAATATGATTATTTGACCAATCAGTAGTTGTTCTTAAAAGCTTTTTTTTTTTGATAAAATTGTTCTTAAACGCTAACGCTAGGACTCGTAGGAATAGTGTGAAATACTAAAATAGAAACAAAACAGATGGAAGTCTAACGTGGACACATGTATAAATGAATTGTCACAATTTATACATAACGTGTAGCTAATACGGGTCCCCCTTTCCTCTCGAGTCGAGAGTCGTCGAAGGCAGGCCCGGCTCTTACCCATGGCAACATTGGACCTTTGTCATGGGTCCATAGTCCAAATATTTTATGTTATTTTAAAGGTTTGTTTCAATCTGTTAAATTATCAAAAAAACTCATAATTAAGTAAACCTAATTTATTTATTACAAGACGAAACAATAAAAAATCTGTACATTCATCATTAATTTTGAGATATTTTTTATTTGTTTCAGGTAGTGTTTTGAAAACCGGACCAGACGTTGATTCGGCATTGTAATTAGATCAATGGTCAGACCGGTCCAACTGGTTCAACTGAGTTTTAAATTTTAATTAAATTTTATATTAAGTAACTATTATATGTATAACATAAAATTATTTTTATAAAATTTTATATTATTATCAGAATCTAAAAATGATATGAAAACAAAAATAATTTTTTTTAAAAATAATATAAAATAATGAAAATAATTTATTTAGATAGATACTTAGAAAAAAATATGAATTTTTTAAGAAATATTTTTAAAATGTGCAGTTTAAAAAAAATACTTGAATTTGAAAAAAATTGGATTTTAATATCAATCTTGATCACTGGTTTTAGCGAGTTTTACCGTTTTTGACCGGGTTTGCCAATTTAACTCAAATCCAGTTTTTAGTATAACCCGGAACCGGATAGATGGTCGAGTCACTGTCCGACCGGCCGGTCTTGTCCAGCCTACCGGTCCGGTCCAGTTTTCAAAACATTGGTTTCAGGTCTTAGAGTTTAAGTTAAAAGAAATGCAGTGAAAAAAAATTATAAAATATTTATAAAATGGTCCATATTCTGTGTTTCGCCCATGACTATTATATTGGTTAAGACGGCACCGGGGTCGAATGTGTCTTTAAAACATCGCGAAATTAATGTGTTATTTACTCTGGAATAGAAGATTGAAACAGTAGACACGAAATTAATAAAGATATGTTTGCGGGAAATTAGCAGTATTTCTTATGAAACGGGACGTGTGGGTTCCTTTAGGTTTTAGTTTCTTGTTTTGTTGACGTAGTTTGAGTTTACAGAATAAACTAGGGATCAAAAGACCTAATTACCAAAAAGGAACATTCATGGAAATTGTGTTGATAAAAACGATTATTTTAAATAGTTAAAGACTTAGGGTATGAATGGATAGGAATGATGATCAGGGAACGACGATGAATAATGCATTTCTTAATGTTACTAAAAATAATAATTCCCTCTCATTCTCTCATTCTCTTTTATTCTTTTTTTTGTAGAAAATTAAAGAACAAAATTATTCTTTATTAAATTTGATAAGGAACAATTATTCATTTTCATTCCTGCTATTTTATTCCCGTACATTTTTTTTTATTCTTTCTTCTTATTTTCCCAATGATCACCTATCAGAATTTTAAAGAAGACGAGTAAACGCACATTTACAAAAAGCCATATACCCAACCCCACTATTGTCATATCTCCGTGATTAACCTAACCCATCTACTTGTTTCGCTTTTGGCCTCTCTTTGAAGAGAGAAAGAGATAGAGACTAGAGAGATTACAATCCTCATTCTACTCCAAAAAGTCCAAACTTTTGATTAATTTCGAGGTTGCATGGATTACATGTTTATTTTTTGGCACGTGGACTGTGGACAACACCTCCTGAGTCGATTGGCTCTCTCTAACTCTATATTATATTTTCTTTTTTCGTTAGAGCATCTCTAACACTATTACCATATAACTTACTGTAAAATAAAATTAAAAAATATAATTAAAAAAATAAAAAATAATTATTCTATAAATAAAATAACTTTCTATTTTTTGTTCATATTATATTTTCCATTCCATCTTTGAAATAAATTATAGAGTAGAAATGAAGATGTCCTTATAGTACTCCTTCTAAATTTAATAGATTGATAATTTAAAATTTATGCAATTTGAATTTATTAATTTTGTTAGTTTTATATGATTTTCAGTAAAGTTTTATCACTCATATTTTTAATTTTTTAAAATTTTAAAATAAAATGAATTAATCAAAATAAAATATAAGTTTTTTATATATGCAAAGAAAAACTAAAACATATCTTTTGTATATAAAGAGAGTATAATTTAATATTTTTATTTATTATGGTTTTATTCTTGTAATCAACAATGAAACTAAAATCATTCAACTATTCATTAGGTAATTAATCTGGATTAAAAAATTAATGTATTAGGGTACGCACATATGTTAATAAAATTAAATGTATATTTTAATTTATTAGTTTTTATTAATTATATAAGATTTCAAATAAAAGTTATATTATTTGTATTTATAGATTTTAATTGATGTTTTAGTTTAAAATAAAATGCAGTAACTAACATCACAAAATGATTTTTTGTATACGAATAAGAACTAAAACGTCAAAAAAATTAAACAGACGAAGTATAAAACTTGCGATTTTTTTCTTTTTATTTTCAGAAACTAGTAGTATTTTTTACTTTGCACAAAAGTGAATAACATCATTCACTTTCTAAAACATTTCCACATCAGAGTATATAAGCATTTTTGTATTACAGTGTCTGTATATATCGACGCATCCTCCTTTACTTCTGTCTCTCACTATATAGCCAAGCGTTTTAGTTTTAGTCCATCACATTTTTGCCAGTGCGTCTGTGAGAGAAAACAAAATATCACACTTTCTTCTTCTTCTTTCATCTCCCTTTCTTCTTCTTCTTCTTCTTTCTTTGGTTTTCTTTTAAAATTTTCTGTGTAACAATTTGTTGCTCTCGGTTCACCAAAACAAAATATTGTTCTTGGTTTCTCCGACTCTTTCCCCTTGATCTAAGTTCGTCAGGTTAGAAAATCACTCCACATATACCTTAATAAAGTCGCTTTAGAATATACTATATAACGTACTACAAAGATGTATAATATACACATGCATGTATATATGGAGATATCTTGTGATGAATTTGGCGAAAAAACCCTTTATCAAGGAAAGAAAAAAAGTATTGGGAAATGAGGATAATATACTTGCTCGCTGGTCAGGATATTTAGTGGTGAATTGGTGAAGGAAACTTAAATTTTTCTTCAAACTATAGGATGAAATTTTGTTGAAGCGTAATTTATCTTTGTGACATGTCTCTATATAAGTACTTAGTATTGTATTTTTCTTTTGATTGTAGAAATTAAAGAGGGGGGAAATGAGTGGAAGTGGTGGAGAAATGGAAGAGAGACTGCTAAGTGGGTCAGAGATAGAACAGAGGAGAGAGAGTCTCTACCTGAGAAAAAAGATTTGGAGTGAAGTAAAAAAAATGTGGAGAATAGCTTTACCATCTACTTTGTTCAGAGTGATGTCGTTTGGCTGCATAGTGGTGGCTCAAGCCTTCATTGGTCACAACAGTGAAAGGGGTCTCGCTGCTTATGCTCTCCTTCAAAGCACTTTCATTCGTTTCATCTATGGTGTTATGGTAAGCAACTTATGATCCATCGGTTTGAACCAGGTGACCACATATCGACATCACCATATATATATAGAAATCATGATATTTTAGTGTTTTTCATTAGAAAAGTTACCGTGAACGGAAACATGCAAAACACAAACAAAAGTGAAAAGAAAACAATTTTGTCCCGGAAAAAAAAACTTTTGAAAACACCAAACGTGGTGGTTTAATTGAAGGTAGGAACAATGCCGTAAAATATAGTAGATGCACACTGTAAATGTAAAAAGAGAGTAATCAAGGGATTAATTAATTTGAACTTCAGAGTTAAGAAGAAAATTAGTTTGAACTTACTCAATAATTAGCGTTTGTGTTTACAATTTGCAAATGACTTATTAGCACAAAACATTAAAATGTCATGGTTTGACATCTTTATAACAATATATTTAAGCAAGTGACAAAAATAAAATAAAATATAACAATATATTTAAGCAAAAAAAAACTAACGAATGAATTATGATGGAACCAAGATTGTATAATTAAATTTGCTGGTTCTATATAATGTTTTCTGTTACAGGCAGGTATGTCAAGCGCGACGGAGACGCTATGTGGACAAGCCTACGGAGCACAACAATATCACATGATGGGGATCTATCTACAACGTTCTTGGATAGTAGACACCTTTACAGCCACCCTCTTTGTCCCTTTCATAGTCTTTGCTGGTCCCATTCTTCGGTTACTAGGTCAAAACATTGAGATCACAAAGACCGTAGACGAGATCTACCTTTGGGTCATCCCTTATCTATACAGCCTCGTATTCACCATGACAATGCAAATGTACCTCCAAGCGCAGATGAAAAACGCTATCATAGGCGTTCTCTCGACCATAGCCTTGGTCTTGGACATTGTGGCCACTGGGTGGTTCGTGAGAGTGATGGGGATGGGAATCCATGGTGCGCTTCTAGGACTTAATCTAAGCTCGTGGTCAGTGGTTATAGCCGAGTTTGTGTACGTGTTTGGAGGGTGGTGCCCGCATACTTGGAGCGGCTTTAGCACTGCTGCTTTTGTTGATCTTATTCCCATGCTCAAGTTATCCATTTCTTCTGGCTTCATGATTTGGTAATTTTAACTTTTTTCAGGGTAAAACATGATGACTAATATAATAATCGCACTCGACTGACTCTTTTTCTTTATTTGAACAGCTTGGAGTACTGGTATATGAGCATCATCGTCTTAATGTCAGGATATACAAAGGATGCAAATATAGCAATTTCTGCGTTTTCCATATGGTATAACCTAGAATCCGTCATGAAAGAAAATATGTAATGTTACTATACCTTTTGAAAATTAAATCCTCAATTAATTTTGCAGCCAATATACCTACACATGGGAGTTGAACATATGCTTAGGCTTGTTGGGTGCAGCATGGTATGTAATAGACACTCATTTTAAAAATTCTGTAATAGATATGTACATATATATATATGTGTTCTGAATTAATGCTATGGTATATATGTGTTGCTATGTCTATTATATTGCAGCGTAAGAGTAGCAAACGAATTGGGAAAAGGAGACGCAGAAGCGGTGAGATTCTCAATAAAAGTGGTGCTTGTGGTATCAGCGGTGATTGGTGTGATATGCGCTGCTCTTTGTCTAGCGTTTGGTGGTCAAATTTCGTATTTGTTCTCTGATAGCCACCAAGTTTCAAAGGCAGTAGCTGATCTCTCCATCGTCCTTAGCATATCCATACTCTTAAACATCATCCAGCCCATTCTATCTGGTTAGAAATGATCAAACGCTTTTATTAGGCGTATTAATATAATTAAGGTGTATACTTCTAACCACAACTTCTGCATGTAAACAGGGGTAGCTATTGGAGCAGGGATGCAAAGTATGGTAGCATTTGTGAACTTGGCAACTTATTATGCAATTGGTGTTCCTTTAGGGTTCATCCTTATTAACATTTTCCATTTTGGTGTTAAGGTACGTAAAATATGACACGGTTTGCTAATTAAGTAATTTTATTAGTTTATAATCATAAAACTAATGATAATCTTATCAACCGATATTGGATGCGTTTAACTACAGGGACTCTGGTCTGGAATGTTGGCTGGAGTTGGTATCCAAACGTTGATATTGTCCTATGTTATATACAAGACTGACTGGGAAATGGAGGCAGTTTACTTTGACCTCTATTCATAATTAATTAGAACTTTGAACAAAACTCAGGTTCATTTTTTTATCTAACTACAGGTAAAGAAGACGAAGGAGCGTATGAAAACATGGACTCTAAAGTTACCTTCTGCAGAATCAAGTTCTACTATCTCGATGAGAGATGAAGAGAGGAAATGATTACACATTATATGTGTGTATATATATATATATCTAGTTTAAAGCAAATCTAAGAATATTCTTTTTTATCTTTTGAAAAAAGAATATTTATGCATGCATGGTATTCTGTGTTTTTGAACTCGTTTAAGAAATTAATGAAGTACCTTTGTTGAGTTGCATTATTAGGTTAATGCAACTCTCTTAACTTTCGTTTGTCTACTTTACGTATACTTGAGTTTTGATTGAATATGTATTTAGGTTGTCGAAAAAAATGAATTGTTTGAGTACCTGTAATCATGGAGTATATTTCAAGGAAGTTTTTAAAAAATTCATCAGGTTAGCATTCACTGATAGCAATCCAATCCTTACACAACTATTTGCTGTCAGTATAATTCACAATTAATGTCAGCTGAAGTGATACGTCTCTATCGAAAAAGGTTAGCAAACCGTTATCTTGATCGTCGAATACACTGACAACAATCCAATCCTCAGAACATGTGGTTATTAAATAAACTTTGCACAAAAGTTTCAAAACTATCTATCTGAGAAAACAAAGATAATGAAAGCAACGGTAACATCCTCCAAACACCATCGACATATTTTGTTTGCAGTATATTTTCTTTACTTTGTCTTTTCCCGCATGAGATACCTATTGAAAGAAAGTTTCATAGTTATGTGTTGCATCATTATTCATAACGCGATGTATTTAAGTTTTGAAGTGTCATATCCTCAGTCACAGACTAATATATGACACAAACGTCTCATTTGAAAATATAGATCAGTGTATATGAGAGAGAATACGATTCGTATGGTCTTTCTTATTAAGATGAAAGTCAAGCGTAACGTACGGACCTGACGGTGCAGTTTCATTTTTTTTCCCTTTCAATTCTATAATTTATATTTCCACAATTTATATATATTTCTATAATTTATACTAATTTTATTTTCTTGTCTATTCAGATGCATTTGTTTTTTTTTCTTTCCTCCTGGTCTAGCTTTCCATTTTGCTTGGTCTAAGTGTTTTTTTGTTAAGAAAAATTCCACTGTTAGCAAAAAAAAAAAATCAACTTTTATTTGTGAGAAAAAACAATTTTCATTTTCTTCCCTTGATATATATATTATATTATATTAATTTTATTTCAGATATTTTCTTAAAGTATTAAGGACATCATACCATTTATAAAACCAACATTTGTGTTTTTTTTTCAACTGAACAATATTTGTTTTTTAACAAAACGGAACAATATTTTATTTTCGTATCAGTTATTATAATTACTTTTTATTCAATTTCAAAAATTTGCTGTTTTCCTATATATAAAAAGGGACACTCAAAAGGTAGAAACTAAAAAAAAAAACTGGTCTTCAGGACAGGACAGGTCAGGTCCACTCGCTGCAAACTTGTCCAAAGAAAAACATCAGAACTTTGGGAAAGTTTCAATCTTTCCCCCTTTCTTCCTCGTAACATCCGTTGATTTTCCACAAGGATAAACGCGACTAACAGATTAGCCACCTTCATCTTTGAGCTCCAACACTCTCAAGAACAAATGAAAGGGGCATGTGTCAAGAAGAAAACCCATTTGGTGAATGACGCTGGCGAGGCTGAAACAGTCGGAGAAAGCGGGAAAAGAAGTGGAGGAGACGGTGGGTTTGGCAGTGAAGACGGCGGAGGTGGAAGTGGAGAGTCAGTTCTTCCCGAGATGGGTGATGATATGGACGAAGAAGAAGATGATGAAGAAGAAGAAAGAGGAGAAGGGAAAGAGGAAAGGTCAAAGCTTGATGAAGGCTACTTCGAAATCGAAGCTATTCGCCGGAAGAGAGTTAGAAAAGTAAGTTCCTTTCCTTCTTCTTCTTCTTACAGCAAGTGTGGTTTTAAGATTAGTATAGAGGTACATTGTTAATTTTTTACACACTGGTTACAAATATGGTTTTATGAGGAAGCAGAATCTGATTTAATGATTGATTTTACTAGCTTTAATGTTTTGATATCTTCTTATTGAATCGTAGGGGAAGGTCCAGTATCTAATTAAATGGTGAGTTTCTTCAATATAATTACTCAAATTTCATATTTAAGTCAGTGTAACATAATGCTTTTTTTTTTAATTGACATATATTGTGAAAAGGCGTGGATGGCCTGAAACAGCCAACACATGGGAGCCTCTAGAGAATCTACACTCTATTGCTGATGTTATTGATTCATTTGAAGGAAGGTTAGTGCATCTTAATCTTAATGTGAGCAGTTACATGTGGTATACTAATTTGCTTTTCTTTGTATCAATAGTTTGAAACCAGGGAAGCCTGGTAGGAAGAAGAAGCGCAAATACGCAGGTCCTCATTCTCAGCTGAAGAAGAAGCAGCAACGTTTAGGTTACGATGCTGCTGAGAAGTCTGACTCTTCTACGTCTCTTAACAACTCTAGCCTCCCTGGTGTTCGTGGTCCACTCGACCTCAGTGGTTATGTAGCCGCCAACAACAACCAAGGGGAAGCTAACAGTGGGAATGTTGGTATGGTCAGACAAGTTAGTTTGAAGGAATATGATCCGACGCTAAACGAGTTAAGGGGACCAGGAGGTGATAATGTAAGAGAAAATGGGTTTCTCAAGGTTTATCCAAAGGAGTTTGATAAGGACAGTCGTTTCATAGGTGCTAAACGGAGGAAGTCTGGTTCTGTGAAAAGATTCAAACAAGACGGAACCACACCTAACAACAACAACAACAACCACACCACAACAGCTACTACTGCAGATCATAATCTGACACCAAATTTAGACTCTTTTGGTAGAATGGTAGAACCACACCACAATAACAATCTGTCTCAGAAAAGCAGATTGGAGGAATTAGACATTGTGAGGATCATCCAGCCAGTGAGGTTTTCTTCATCTATAACAAACAATGTACAAGACGCGTTGGTGACGTTTTCGGCGCTGAGGTTTGTCTGTCTCTTTGCACTTTGGACAGTTTCTCACATTTGAGTTCATACTTATTTGGGTACTTACTACTCATAGGTCTGATGGGAAGGAAGTAACGGTAGACAATAGGTTTCTCAAGGCTCACAATCCTCTCCTGGTAAGGTTTATCTTTAGAGTTTTTCTTCTGCACTTTACTCACATGGAAGAGTCTAAAAGCTTTTTCCTGTTCTGTGTTTTTCTTTTTTGACCCCAGCTGATTGAGTTCTACGAGCAACATCTCAAGTACAATCCCGAAAGATAAGAATTTGTTTGTACACAGCACTTTGTAGGTAGATAAAAATTAGATGAGCAACCTGTTCGTTTTTTTTTCACGTTCAATCAAGTAAATCTCGTCTTTTTCTACTTTTCTTAAACTTGCATGTTCAAAGATAAAAATATATATCTAACAAAATATGTGGATCAGTAGATATGTTCTCATGAATACAAAGTTACAGCAAACCAATAGCTTTCCCTCTGGTGTATCATTCATTCAGTTGATGTGATTTGGAATGTCGCTTTCGAGCTGAAGGAACAGGGAGAAGCTTTATCCTTTTGTGATTTGGTTGCTCCTTCTGCAAGAAATCATTTCCATATAGTCTTCTTTTCGGAACCTCTGCTTCATCTGATGCTTCAGAAAGCTCCAAATCAGGATCATGAATGTTCTCATTGTTGTCATTAGAGAACTGTTGTGAGGATGAGCTATCATGCTCTTGTAACATGTCTTTAAACGTAATGAGGTGCACTGCAGACTTTTTAACCTCTACCAGAGGGTTGGAAGAGTCTCCTGTGTTTTCGATTGAAAATTCAAAGAAGACTTCGTTGTAAGATCCCATGGACATGCAACTTCTGTTGAACAAGAGAAGATGATCTGATCCAAAACTCATGTTTGCGAAAGCTTTTGGATCAGGATACCATAGCTCATCCATAACAACCAGCTCTTGAGCATCATCAACCCTTTTTAAAATGCAAGAACAGCGTATCTTGAGATCGTTCATTGAGTACTGTCCATCAACTCCAATCATTACGCAAGCGGAAAAACCTAGAATGTCAGATGATGATTGACTCTGAGGCAAGTGTATTCTCAAGGAAGATCCCATGGCTTGGTGATTGAAGCAAGAAGGCACATCTCTTCCAGGAAAATAAGAGTGTTCTGGTTTTGCTGCATCTAGCTTCATGTTCCGGTGGATGAGATTCTGTGCCTCTTGATCCAGTTTGTAACAGTTGCTCGCTACAAGCTTGCGCAGACAACAAGGCTTGAAGCAGCCTGAGATACTCGTTAGGGATGTGCAGCCATGTGCGTAGATATACAAGAGACCTAGTGGAAGCTCATCAGGCAGTGCTTGAAGTCTCTGGCAGTTGTTTACATCCAGTTTGTTCAACCTGGTGAGTCGTTTGATGCTCGCAGGGATGTGTTCAAAGTTGTTACCACTCAAATCTAGTTCTGATAGACTCCACAAGTTACCAATACTGTTGGGGATCTCTATCATGTTCATGTTGCTTAGGCACAGAGCTCTCAAGTCATCAAACCTTGATAAGTGAGGACAAAGAGAGTGCAAACCTTCCGAGGTGTAGAAGCTATTCCCAATTGCTAAAACTTGCAGACGGTGAAGTCGCCCGATTGACCATGGTGCTCGTCTTATTGCAGTTCTTCTAGCTTGAATCACCTCGAGAGCTATCAAACTACCAATGTTTTCAGGCAGTTCTTTGATGCTGGTCTTTTCCAAATCAAGCCACCTCAAGCAGCTCATTGTCTGACAAATCTCTGGCGGAAGGCTCTCAAGTACAGAACAGCCAGAAAGCTTGAGCTTTTCAAGTGAGGTTAACTCAGAAATGCTTACAGGAAGAGATTGAAGTCTTTTATTTCCTGAAATATCCAAAGACCTAAGGTGAGAGAGATCACAGATTCTTGCAGGAACTTCATCAATCGATGTATCAGATATACGCAGAACTTCTATATTCTTGGCAACACGAGGGAACTCGTTGATATTAAGGCAACCAGACACTTCAAGAGTTTCAAGACGTGTGAGCTTCTGTAATGACTCTGGGAGGTTCTCAAGATGTTTGCAACCGTTCAAACTCAGTGATTTAAGTGACACCAAGTGCTTTACAGAACTTGGAAGAGTCCTGATACTCTGGCAATCCGACATATCCAACTCAACCAGACAAGAGAGACGGCTGATCATCGATGATGGCAGTTCTTCTATCTTTGTACTGCTCAGATAGAGTCTTCTGGTATTCCAAGAAAACTCTGGAAACTGCATTAGGCTTGAGCATCCGTTCATTCCAACTGTTTCAAGCGATGGCAAAGTGATTCCTCTTGGTATCTTCTTCAGTTGGACGCAGTTAGTCAAGTACAAACAATAAAGTTTCTGAAGATTTTTGATAGATGGAGTAACCTTAGTTAAGCTTTGGCAATAGGAAAGGTTTAGTTCCTCAAGATTTGTGGCTTTTGAGAGATCAGGAACTTCGATTAGGTATTTACAACGAGAAAGATCCATCTTCTTCAGTTTCCTAAGAGGCTGAAAAAATCACATCAAATGGTTATAGTCAATAGCAAAAGTAGCCAAGATCTGTAGTTTCTATGACGAATTTTTACCTGGATTCCATTCCAAAGGTAGTGGAGATGGCTATTACTCATACAAAGTTCAACAAGAAACTCTGGATGAAATCTTGAAGGCAAAGAGTTTAAAGGGTATCCATCCCAGCGTAGATAACGAAGCTTGCGTGGTAGATAAGTGAGGCCATTGGGTAGATGCACTCTAGTCTCTCCATCATATGAAAGATCACAGAAGTTGAGAAGCTTGAGATTAGACAATCCCTCAAAAGCTTGATCACTAGCCAATACCTCAGATACTTCAGACAGGTTGAGAGACATTCCTTCAACAAGACTTGTTCCCTATTAAATGGAAGCTATCAAAAACCATTTACATATTAGAGTTCTGACAAAATATATAGGGGAAGAGAACTCACAGTATTTTCTGACAGCAGATCACTGATGTCTTCAGGACTCCATAAAAGAAACCGTTCAGCCGGTTTGTTACCTGCTTTTTCGCGTACAAGTTCTCTACCCATCTGTTCAAGCAAGTCATGCATCTTTATGCATCCATTTGATATGACTACCAAAGATTCCTCAGTGAGAACCGTGATACAAATTTCAGCGGCATATCCACAAATATCCAGAAGTCTTGTGACATAATCAACATGCTTCATGTTATAGAAACATGATATGTAGAGAAAAACAGACTTCTCTTGCTCATCCAATCCATCGTAGCTAACTCTCAGAACCTCCATGATATCACTATGCGGAGAAGTGTCAAGCCTAGCAAGTGTGCTTTCCCATTCTCTTTGCCTTCTTAGGTAAAGGAACGAACCTAAAACTCTTAAAGCCAGTGGAAGACCAGAAGCATAGTTTATAGCTTGAACCGATAACTCCAGAAACTCATGTGGAACTATCATCTCATTTCTGAAAGCATAGTTACAAAAGAGCTGCAAAGCTTCCTTTTTGTGTAAACACTTAACTTTATATATCAGATCTATGCCATGAGAAACTAGCAAATGTCTATCTCGCGTTGTCACAACGATTCTGCTTCCCGGACCAAACCAACCAGTCTCCTTAACCAATTCATTCAGCTGCTCAGATCTATCTACATCATCGAGTACAATCAAAACCCTTCTATGTCTGAACCTTTCCTTTATCATGCTCGAACAAGAAACCGAGCTCCACGCTTCTTTATCTCTCTCTCCAAACATTCTGCATAAAAACTCTCCTTGTAAATGCCTAACTCCATATCTGTTACTGACTTCCTTCACATTCTCCATGAAGCAGTGAGCTTGAAATCGAGATGAGAGTTCGTTGTATAAGTGCTTAGCAATAGTAGTTTTCCCAACTCCACCCATTCCCCAAATCCCTACCATTCTAACATCTTCATCCTCTATAGACATCATAGACTGCAGAAAGTCCATATCAGAACTCATTCCAATCAACTCATCTGAATCACCCAGTGAAGTGGAAACCAATCTATCGGAAATGTCTTTCACAATCTTCTTAACTAGCTTTGACTCATCCCTCCTACCACACAAAGTTCATCATCACTTTATAAGTTCGGAAACACAGTCACAGACAAGACTGCAAAACACAATGTCTTAAAAAACTTACCAATTACGAGAATCTTCACCAGATATAGAAGCTAGCTGCATCAAAACTTCTCTCCATTTCTTCACCTTCTTCTTGTCACTGTGACTCTCCACATCCTCACCGAAACTCCCAGCCTGTCTTCTCACATCCGAAGGATCAACCTCGTAGAAAACGGGTATGATTGTCTTCTGATCAACCATGTTCTTACACTCCATGATCTCTAGGAGCTCGTCCAAGCACCAGCTTGAAGATGAGTAGTTCCTAGAGACCACAACGATTGCAAATCTTGAGCCTTTGATCGCATCTACAAACTCTGAGGAGATAGACTTGCCTCTCTCAAGATCCAAGTCGTCTCTGAACGCGTTGATCCCCATCCTATCAAGTTCGCAGAACAGATGGCTCACGAATGTTTTGCGCACATCTTCTCCTCTAAAACTCACGAAAACGTCCGTTTTCCAGATGGCTGAAGAAGAAGAAGCCATGGATTCTCTATCTCAGATAAAGTCAGTCAACTTTTTGATCCTCTCTGCTATATTAAGAGTAAACAGGTTTCTATTATCACCCAGTGATTCTCCTGACAGCTTGAAACCATGAAAGTGATACTCTGTCCTTAGAAGTCAAAGGTTCCAATTTCATTACAACGCGTGGCAGAGTCAGAGCACTCAAATCATTTTGTGATCATCCAATGATTCTCTAATATCTGGAACCTTGAAAAAGATACTTTTACTCCAAGGTTTCCAATTTCAAAATCATGTCTACACCTAAAAACTTTCCTTAACTATCCAAAAAAACAGAGAGATAGATACACTTGACGGCTTCAAAAGTGGAGAGTATAAATACATGGTGTGATTGGAGTTTGAGTGTGTATTTGGGGTGAAGAGATAGAGACAATGGAACATAACAAGTTCTTGAGGAAGTTCTGATGATGAATGTTTCCACAGTAACCTGAAAACTCTCATTCAAGGAGATGGTGAATCCATTCTTTTGCAATAACCGGTGAGCCATACCAAGGTCTGGTTTCATCGTCTGAACCAACAGGCGAGTGGTAAACACCGTCGAAGCTAACGTTAAGTGCACCTTCAAGATGAGCTGAAACCTCAGGAACCACTCCATCACCCCACACGTCAGCTCTTCCACATACTTGCTTGTATCCTTGCCCTACAAAACGAGCACGAAAGCTAGGCCCTGATGAATCCCCAGTCTTCTTGTTGCTCGCTATGGTAAGCTCTGAGATTGCTTCACCACCGTCGATTCCAACGGTCACATCAGAATCAACTGCCTTGTCCACTAAAGGAGCTCCACGAATGTATCTACACAATGAACTACCAAATCAGAATTGTAAGTTTGATTATCAATGGATTTAGAAGAAGAAACCCTACCTTCCGGCGATGCAGACATATCTGAGTTCAGGAGTGTAAACAGCTTTTGCACAATTCTCTTCCACATAATAGAGAAGACCTCTTGTTTGATCAATAACCCCTGATACTCCTCTCGGTGGTGGTCTATATACAAAACCACAACAGTTAAAAACGTCAAAGCAACATCTCTTGAAAAGTCTAAAAGTAATGAACTTTCTTTTGGTTACCTACAAGTGAGGCGTACCAAGTGTCAGCAACAAGGAGATATCAGCGTTTCCGTATTCTTCCATGTAAACTCGAGCAAGCCATCCTCCAGCTGAGTGTCCAATCAAAGACAATCCTTTACCTGTTGTATGTGACACAAAGCCAACAAATTTTATCTATCCAGTGTGTCCAAACATCATTGCACATTATGAGAGACTTTACCTTGGGATAACTCATTGGCTTCACGGACGGCATCATCAATTCTTTTCAAGTACCTAATCATCCATAACAAGCCAAACTCATAATTTGAAACAAGTAGAAGACAAACAAGTGATGAGTTCATAGAGCCCAAATCCATTACCAATCAAGAACAGGACGAGGGCGGAGAGTGCCGCGCCAGTAGGCAGGATCAACCAAACCGGCTGCATTTCTAAACCAGTCAAGCCTTGATACAGCTGCAACCACTGAAGGAACACCGTACTCACCCAATGTCACCTCCAGCTTCTTGTAGTCTCCTGAATTGTTTCCTAAACCCTAACCAAAACCCCAGAATGGAATGGAATGGAATCATATACAACACGAAACCAAAGTTTTGGACTTTACAGACGTTTCATAAGGAAAATGCAGAAACCCATAAGCAGGAAACGACTAGTGAAACAGTGAACTGATCCAAGATTGAAAAAAAAACAAATCTTTAATCGTGGAACCACACATTTTCCGCCTTAGTTATCTCTATCTGACCAGGGGAAGGAGGATTATTACCGGGAGAATGACAGCTGGACGGGGTTTGACGTCGCCCGAGGAAGAGGAGGAGGATAGTGACGTGGCGGAGGAGAAGGTGGGCCTTAGCCTGAGCGATGGATAAATCGCCGAGGCCATCGTTTTGTTCTGTGGATGTGAGAGTAAGCTCAAGGGGAGAAAGATGGACCTTTTAAAATCTACATGTTCTTGAGCATTTTAATGTATTTACATAAAAGCCCTCATTAATTTCAATTTTATCACACTGGATGATTTCAGTAAAAGATAAACTATATTAGTTATCGTTTTAAACTTGTAAGAAAACATTAAATTTTATATATTTTATAAATAAAAACATGAGAAAAAGACAAAAATAGCACCAAATCAAGTTTATGTTCCCAAACTAGCACTCAAGGTCAAAAGTCACAAAAATAGCACTTAATGTTTTATCAAAAGTCACAAACTTAGGGTTTAGAGTTAAAAGGTGGGGTTTAGGATTTAG
>NC_027749.1:4367532-4386836 GCF_000695525.1 Brassica oleracea var. oleracea | reverse complement strand
CAGGGTTTAGGGTTTAGGGTTTAGGGTTTAGAGCTAAGAAATGAGGTTTTGGGGATAAGATTTCAAATTTTGAAAAATAAAAAATTAAAATTTTCAAAAGATAAAATGCTATTTTGGTCATTATAGTTTTTGAGTACTATTTTTGTGATATAAACTTAGAAATGTGCTATTTTGGAGAGTTGCCCTAAAAACATCAGGTTATTACCTGTAGGGCAAATCTCCAAAATAGCACATTTCTAAGTTTATATCACAAAAATAGTACTCAAAAACTATAATGACCAAAATAGCATTTTATCTTTTGAAAATTTTAATTTTTTATTTTTCAAAATTTGAAATCTTATCCCCAAAACCTCATTTCTCAACTCTAAACCCTAAACCCTAAACTCTAAACCTTAGACCCTATACCCTAAACTCTAAACCCTAAACCCTAAACCCCACCCTTTAATTCTAAACCATAAGTTTGTGACTTTTGATAAAACATTAAATGCTATTGTTGTGATTTTTGACTTTGAGTGCTAGTTTGGGAAACAAAAACTTGATTTAGTGCTATTTTTGTCTTTTTCTCTTACCTGTACATGTAATCAGATTTCAATGATTGATATATAAAATTAATAAATTTTGCATTCAATTTATTAAACATTTATTTTAGAAACAAAAATTTTACTCACAATTAAATTGAAATTAATTAAGTATTATTGAACAATTACTGAAAGCGTGTACATTTGAGTGGTACAAACCCCTTTTTTTGTTGCAATTCATCAAGAAACTAGTTCAAGAAACCTTGGCGGGAGAAAAACTTGAGTCTTGCATCCTTATTCTTTCCACCGTCAATGCTGCGAAGGCGGTTTTGGCGCCGCAGCATTCCATTATGTATTCCAAGAACAACAATGACTGTCATTGTCAACAAACCAAAGGCGCCCACAAGTGTCTTCAAACCCATTCCCATTTTCCTGGGAATACAAGAGAACAGAAACAGAAAAAACTCCATGAGAAACCTAATAATCATTCATAGCAACGGTCATTGTACGGTTCTTTTAGTTACAGCTTACCTACGAGGTCTACTTTGGGTTTCTTCCATGACAAGTTCATCATCACCACCGGCCGCCTCCGTTAGTATCAACTGTTCATCAATGATCTCATCATGGCCAACTTCTGAAGTGTCCGAGTCTGATGAATCAGTGTCTTCTTCTCGGTAAGCAAGACTTAGTCCTATCTCAAGAATGGCGATTTGGCCTCCAAAATCCACAGAAACTTCCACTTGATCCCCTGTTTGTAAGTTAAACTCTTCATTTGAAAAATGTCCTTGCCAGATGTGTTTTTCACGGTACATACGAATGTGATCTGTTGCTGGAAGACTCCATACATCTCCTTTGGTTTGATTCGTCAATGTAATCTTTGAAGAGTATGCAGACATCACATCGTTTTGTTGACTCACATATGGTGTCCACAAGGTAAACCCAACCAGATCAGGATTCAAAGATTTAGGCACAGTAAAAGAAATTGAATGCTTTTCATTCTTGAAGCTAACCCAGTTTGGAAGACTTGATCCCAGGACAAATATTCCCCCATTTCCATCCACAGCCCATCTCTGTAAGAAAAAAGACCATCATATCATCAGAACCAACGCCACGCTCCTAGTAACTGTAACTACAAGTAAAGCAGTCTAAAGTAGCTTAAGTATTTTTTTTCTTTTTAATATCAAGAATCAGGAACCAATTCAACAAGTTAAAAGGTGAAGAGTTAAATAAAATAAAACCTGCATGATTCTTTCTCTGTAAGTATCTGATATGCGCTTGCACATTTCCAAATGGATGACTCCAACCCTTTTCAGTGTATCAAGCCCCGGGGTCTCAACAAGGTTGAAACAATTTGTGAGATGCAAAGATTGCAACGCCAAGCACCCTGATAAGTCTGGAGTTCTTTCCAACATGATACAGTTGCTTGCATAAAACGATCTCAACTTTTTTGGTAAACTAAACAAGGATTCAAGTTCTGAGCAACTATCTAATTTGAGGATCTGTAGACTCAAAAGACCACCAAAATCCGTTTGCAAATTACGAAAGTTGTTGCCCTGGAGATCAAGTTCCTCAAGGCAAGACAAACTCCCAAGATCTTCAGGAATTAATTCATCAGATAGATTGCAGGAACCTAAACGCAAAGTCATTAGGCAGGTTAAACCGGTTAATGAGAGAGTGGTAGGTAGAGACTCTTGAGGGCTTTCATCAGAATGAGTGTAGTCTCTGTCTTTCCATAAATCTTTGCAGCCATCAAGAGATAACTCTTTCAGTTTCTTCAGTTGATTACTCGACGAGGGGATTTTCCTTAAAGCAGTAAAATCGGCTTTCAGAGTTGTCAAGGATTCCAGTTCACCTAAAGCATCATCCAATCTCTCAAGTTGCGAACAGCCTGATAGAATGAGAGTTTCCAGCGACTTCAACCTATATAGTTCCACGGGGAGGTCACGAAGCTCAGTGCAGCCTTTAAGATTCAGTAGTACCAGCTTTCTACTAAGAAGGCGTATCGTCTTGTGAACCAGGACCAATTTTTTACAGTTAATCAGAAGCAACTTCTCAATATTTGGGAGATACCAGAAGTCTGGAGTCTCCGTGAGCTGGAGGGAGTGACTGAGGTCGAGATACTTCAGTTTTCCCAGGAACTGTGGCTGTTACAAGAAAAGAAAAAATTCCACACACACATAAAAGTGAATGATCAAATCGCAAGAGTGAAAAAATAAAGTTCTGAAACTTTTAGAAAGAACGTAAAAAGGAGTTGTTCAAAACAAAAAAAAATTACCTCTTGATTATACCATAGCTGTTTAAGGTTGCTCTATACTGCAAGTCCATGACAACTACACTTCCCAAATGTAATTTTAAGGGGATAGAGTGTTGAGGATACTCAAACCAGCAAAACCATCGTAAACCTCTTGGAAAATATTCATAGCTTCCCTTGAGCCGTACATGACTGAGTTGTAACAGTCGCAGATTCCGTAGATTTGAGAATGCTTCAGCCACCAAGTTCTCATCATCCGTAGCTCTAACCTTTAGGCTGAGTCCTTCAATTGCATCAGTACCCTTTATATTGAGAAAAATAATTTTATTAGTCTCTTATGTTATACCATATAATATAACCTTATAATTTTGGTTGATACAAAGAAACGCATAAAGACTTTTGTTCCTTACAGAATTGTTTGCCAATACATCAATAGCATCGTCAGGATCCCACAATCTACTCCATCTTTCACAGTGATTCCGAGATGTTCCCCGGACAATATTTCTTCCCATTTCTCGTAGTAAGCCATGCATCACTAACCTGTTATCCCGGACTGTAACAAGAAATCTTTCCTTCAACACAGTGAGTCCTATGTCAGGATATAACTTGCATCCATCCAATATGCAATTCACGTAGTCTTTATCCATCCCAATGAAGAAGCAAGAAATATCCAAGAATATATCTTTTTGTTCTGGGTCTAGGGCATCAAAGCTGATCTGAAGTTTTGCTTGAATGTCAGCATTTGGAGTTTGTTTTAACAATTCCAATGTGCTTCTCCACTCGGAAATGCTTCTCTTGAATAGAAAAGCACCCAAGATTTCCATAGCCAAGGGTAGTCCCCCACAGTATTCAACCAACTTTTCCGAGAGCTGCCGAAAATCTGCTGGAGGTTTTTCTGTTCTAAAGGAATGCCAGCTTACGAGCTCAAGAGATTCTTTACCGTTAAGTGCATCCGGTGAGTATATATTTACTACTCCGAGCTGCTCCAACAAATGCTTGTTTCTGCTTGTGATGATTATCCTGCTTCCTGGCCCAAAGCAGCTCCAATCTATTGCGGTTGAGTGAAGCTGCTTAACGTCTTCAACATTATCGAGTACAACAAGTACCCTTTTGTTCCGGAATCTGTGTTTCACTGCATGATCCATGTTGTTGAAGACTATGTCATGCCTCCTTAAGATATCAGAAAGAAGTTTCTGTTGAAGATGAACCTTCCCTTGAGGTTTCTTGAAGTATTCTCCGAAGTTTTCTAGGAAACTTGTTCCTTCGAAACTATATGAGTATTCATTATATGCAGCTTTGGCTAGGGTCGTTTTACCGATCCCACCCATCCCGCAGAGTCCGATAGTCTGGACATCATCCGAATCAAAGCACATAAACTCATTGATACGGTGTACACGTAATTTAATACCAACGCCATATGTTGGTAAATGCAAGTATGAACTAGGCAGTCTTTGGAGAATGTCTCTAGTAATAACTTCGATTCGGTCATCATTACCACTGCACATTGCACACGTACTCTCTTTTACTTTGGGTTAATGTTTTTAAGATATACAGCAGAGCATAAAGAACTTGTGAAAATATAAAGTTCCCACATAGAGAATTTTGATGAGACATAATATATAAGAGGCTTGAGCCAATTCACTTATCGTCAATTAGTTCTAAGTTAGAAATCCATGAAACTAAACATAACTCACCTGTAGACATATCCACGCAAATGTGCAACTGAGGCTAAAGTTGCCTTCCACGTCTGCACCTTGCTCTCTGTGTAACGGCTTCGGTGTTTATCAAAGGCTTCAGCAAATGGTCCTATTTGAACGCGAACATCTGCTGGGTGAACGTCATAGAAAATTGGGAGTAACATATGTCCGGACTCCATTTCGAGGCATTGCATGATGTGTACAAGTTCATCAAGGCACCAACGCGATGAAGCATAGTTCGGGGATAGAACGACAAGGTGAATCTTGGAGTTTTCAATGGCCTTCAACAGCTTTGGGGAAATGTCTTCTCCTCTTTCTATTTCTTCGTCGTCCTTGAATGCGTATATCCCAGATCTTACCAGACTCTTATAGAGATGGCCCATGAACCCATTGCGCATGTCTGGTCCACGAAAGTTTAAGAACACATCGTAGGTCCACCGCTCCCGAATTTTTCCGCTGGATTCGGTCATTACCTAACAAAAATATTATATGAGTTTCTAGCGGTATATATCTATATAACTACTCAATCTTACAGAGTCATGAAACCCATCCAGAAACAGGCAGATTAAAGATGACAAAGAACAAGCGACATGGTTTGGTTACTTGCTTAAAAGATTCCCTTTTTTAGGCAGGATAGTAACCGGTCAGAAAAACGTAACAATCAGAAACAGCAAAATAAGCAACAAGAAGGATCGCTTACAAAAATTGTAGCATGAACATCTGGAGATTGTTGTCGACTGACTTTGACAAGTCTTCCCTCCTAATCAACATTGGAGATGTAACAACGTCGTTAAGTAATATTAGTCAATAGAATATACTTATTTTACTAGTGGACGACTCTTGAGAGTTGCAGATAGAAGAGGTTATACTAGTCATACAGAACATTTTAAAATGTTTATATATATATATTATAATTATGAAATTTTGAGTTTAATTGCAAAAACAGTAACATTAAGAAATGGCCTTGTTGATTGTCAAACCTGGAAGAAAGGTAGCTTTAGAGACAACCTGAAAAAATATGTATGCTAGTTTACCTTAATGCACAATTCTCTTCAACATAATAGAGAAGACCTCTTGTTTGATCAATAACCCCTGATAGTCCTCTCGGTGGTGGTCTATATACAAAACCACACAGTTAAAACGTCAAAGAAAAATCTCTTGAAAGTAAAGTAATGAACATTTGTGTTGTTACCTACAAGTGAGGCGTACCAAGTGTCAGCAACAAGGAGATATCAGCGGTTCCATATTCTTCCATGTAAACTCTAGCAAGCCATCCTCCAGCTGAGTGTCCAATCAAAGACAATCCTTTACCTGTAAGGCTGTAAGTGATGCAATTCACAACTGAAACTAGCAGCTAAGTCTGATGCAAGAACACAAAAGCCAACAAGTTTTATCTATCCAGTTTCACCAAAAAAATTCCACATAGGAAGCATATAAAACACCATGTAAACCCCACAAGGTAATAAAACCATAACACAAAACTAAAGTTTTGGACTTTAAAGACGTTTCATAAGGAAAATGAAGAACTTGATCCAAGAATGTAAAAACAAAAAAACAAAAATGGTGGAACCACACATCAGAGCAGGGGGATGAGGTTGATTACCGGGAGAATGACGGCGGGACGGGGTTTGATGTCGCCCGAGGAAGAGGAGGAGGATAGTGACGTGGCGGAGGAGAAGGTGGGCCTTAGCCTGAGCGATGGATAAATCGCCGAGGCCATCGTTTTGTTCAGTGGATGCGCGAGTAAGCTCAAAATCCACATGTTATTGACTAGTTTAATGTATTTACATAAAGGCCCCTTTAGTTTCAAATTTTCACATGAAAGCCAGAGCAGTTTTGTAAATTAGGATTTTTATAAAAAAAAAGTTTGGAGAGAAACCAAGGAGGCAAGTATCTGTCCGTCAGATCTCGAGATTCGATCGGTGTTGAAGGCGTCGCCGGGAAAGAGTATAAAATGGCGGCGAAGCAGATGGAGGAGATACAGAAGAAGCTCGCGGTGCTGAGTTACCCAAGGGCAAATGCTCCTGCTCAGTCTCTCCTCTTCGCTGGGATGGAACGTTATGCTCTTCTCGAATGGCTCTTCTTCAAGTATTATCTCTCTCTTCCTTCCTTCTCCAGCTTCATGCTGCATCTTTTGAACAATCTCTAGATTTTAAGATCAATTCAAACTCGTACACTCGCGGTTTCGATTCTCTGATCAAAATTTTCAGAGTGAGGGAAGTTGACTAAGTGTTTGATTAGGTTGAATGTAGAATTGGGTCTGTTTAAATTGCTTGATGTGCCTCGAAAGTTAGCTTCTTTTTGCAAATATAGTGAAAGTATGGATGGAGATTTCTATGTGTGGTTGATGTGTTGTTTTCTTTGGTTATCTTGAAGGTTGTTAGGTGATAAATCTCCTTTCTCTCAGCAAAATCTCCAGGGAGATGCTGGTGTTCGTGATGAAGAAACTGTTCGTATTCAGTGTACGCCCTTTCAGTTATCTCTTGAGCTACCATAGACTATGGTGCTTGCTTCCATTGGCAGAGTTTGTCTAAGTGAGCTTCCTGATTTCAGATTTGGCAGAGATAGCAAAGTTTCTGGGGTTCACACCAACAGTAGATATAGAAGCCATTCAAGTAAGCTTCTTCTTTTTTTTTTAAATGGTTACTTACACACTCTTTTGTATATCTTAACTTGTTGGGGGCATTTTACTGATATTTGTGTAAGTTCCAACGATTTGTCAAAGTCCAAGCATTGTTTAAGTTATCCCACCAATGAACGTTTCTTTTGTTTTGTAAATCTGAACTTTTTCAAGATGCGATCATAATGCTTATCATTGTTTCTAAGGGACATGGAACCTATGAAGATCGAATGGAAATGCTTCGCAATATTGTTGATTTGGTGGAGGCAAGCCTCTTCTCTGATAATCCTGAATGGAGGTTGTTCATATTCTGTCTTATTGCAATTTTGTAGTCTTTCATAATCCTGATTCGGGCATAACAAATGATTCTGCTTATTCTTCAGTATTGATGAGCAGGTTGCGAAAGATATTCAGCTCATTGATGCTATTGCAGAGAGACAGTCTCTGATATTTTCTGAGGAATGCAAACTGTTCCCTGCTGATGTTCAGATCCAGTCAATATATCCTTTGTAAGAACTATTGTATCTCCAACTTATAGTTCCCTTTGTAGTTATTTAGTGATTGTGTGTTTGCCTCAGAGGAACTGAAGATATAAACTAAAGTATGAACTACTATGAGTCCTGTTAGATGGCTTTACCAATGTTTTATTGTTTGGAGCCAATTAGTTATATCCCTTGACCCATGTTTTCAAAATCATCCTTGGCATATGCTTCCAGATCTAACTGGTCTCAGAGGTTTCATATATTAGCATATGTAGTGACATTATGCACCTTAATCAATGTTATTTGCAGACCAGATGTTTCGGAACTGGAGACAAAACTTTCAGAACAGGCCAAGATTCTCTCTAATCTTCAGCAAAAAGTCGATGATTTGGCTGCAAAGGTGCGTTTTGGTTGCTCCGTATCGAAAAGTTTTGTATTAGCTGTGAACGGCATGACTCCCTAGACCAATACGCTGTTTCATCAGAGTCGAAACAGTCATGTTGACTTGTTAATAGGAGGCAACAGTCATGTTGTTGTTGTTGTCCTCCTCCATTGAATATAATGCTGGATTCAAATATATGTTGACATAAGATCCAGATTGTATAAGATAAACATGTCTTTTCTTTTTTAGCATGCCTACAACCCGGACGAAGAATATGCAGAAGTGGAATCTGAACTAAGGGCTCGTTTGGAATCGTTTCTTGAAACTGCTAGAGCGTTCAACACAATCTACACAAAGGTGCTGTGTTTTCGTGCTCTCTCCCCATCAACCTAGATAAGCTGACACTAAAATGTCAAGAGTACAGAAGTTTCTTATACTGCACATATAAAAAAATCTGCTGTGATTTGACTTGGCTTTTCCTGAAATTGGAAAATGAAATGTTGTATCCTTATCGGCATGCATATGTACCTGCAGGAGATCCGTCCATGGACTCACATGATGGAAGTGCCTCAGCTCCATGGGTTTGGTCCTGCTGCGCACCGTTTACTGGAGGCATACAATATGCTTCTCAAGGTATAACCCCAAATGTCTATATCTATCTTAAATTACTCGATCATGTCGACCAAAATTGAGTAGCTCTCCCAAGTTGAAAAGAAATGAGCTGTGTTGTTGTTGTTTGGTGACAGTTCCTAGGGAACTTGAAGAACCTAAGAGACTCGCATGCAGCACTGTCGATTGGATCATCGGGAACAGTAGCTGGAGAGCCGTCTTCTGTAACTAGAATTGTGTCCGAGTGTGAAGCCGCATTAACCGTTCTCAATCGAGACCTTGGTATCCTCTCTGCTTCTATTGCTCGTGAGCAAGGGGAGCGTCTGTAACCGTCACGGATGATTGCTTGAATATATAGATTCTGTTTAATTCTTAGAAATCACTTTAGGAGTGTGTTTTGATCACAACAGTCTTCAACTCTTTTGCTTGTGTGTCGCCAAGTTTGTTTAAACAAATCGCATCAATCTAAAAGTGAAGCTCTTCATCGCTTCTACTGCTCGTGTGTTGCCAAAGTTTGTGTAAAAGCTACACAACTGTGGATAGTATAAAGCTAAAAAAATCATAAATTTATGCAGAATTGCGATTTTATTATCACATGATTAGCGTTTGAAACAAATTCGAAGTCTTACAAACATGGAAGAGCATAAAGAACACTTGTTTGGCTTTGGTTCTATAAAAAGCTGCCACGAACACCATCTAGGCTCTCCCCGAGCGAAGACCTGCAAAAACAGATCAATATTATACAGATATAGATGAGTTCAAGTGGAATGAATGAACAAAACAGAACCAATCTATCACTAATCATGTTTCGTTCTTCCTACACAATTTGGGAGTAAATGGAAGAACCAATGAGAAAGAGATATGTAATGATGTTTTAAAACTTACTTGTACATACAATATTTGTATTCTTGGCTCCTAATCAAATCTTTCTCGCCTTCTTCAAGCTGCTCAACAAAAGAAACACAAAATGCATCAAAAAGGAAACATCATTTACAGAATCATCGTTGTACACTGCTTACTGGATCACTCTCATAGATGAGTTCGTAGCAAACCGGAGAGAGGCATCGCAGCGCACAATTCTCTTTAGCTATAGCAGAAGCTTTGCATTGCCAACCCCATAGCCCACTGTTTACGTTCTCCACAAACACAATAACACAAAAGTGAGCCAAAAGAACTTGCTAAGCCATTGTAAAAGCCAAAGATAACTTAAAAAAAAAAAAAGACTCAACCAAGAATCAAAGCTAAATTCACCTCTCTATATCAGCATAGCATTGGTTCTTCTTCTCCCTAATCTCCACATCCTACAAAGATTGATTTGTCCCACAGAGTCAGCCTTTTTAGCATATTCCTACGGAGCGAGTCGATTTAGGCGAGACTTACGGATATAGGACGAGGAGATTTAGAGAAAGCACAGGGGAATAAGCTCAGCGAGAGTAACAGAAGAATACAGACGGTGCTTGAGCGAGCTCGGGAGATTCCCATGGCCTCTTCTTCTTCTTCTCCGATCGCAGTCGCTAATTCGCTCCGCTAGTGCCCAGCTTCGATTAAGAAGATCGGTTTTGCCTTAACCAGCTGCGGAATTATCGAGAGTTAAACCGAACCGGTCTATAACCGACTTATCAAATGGGCTTACATTCATGGAGCTAGTGCATTCATATTGGTAAATTTCAGAATGAGATTTTTTTTTTATTTTTTTTTATTTTTTTTTTAAAGAAAAAGTGAAAAATGTAGCCTCATTTTTTTCTTTTAAGACTGTGAAAATGTGAAATATTTTTGACAGTCGTGAATGGCAGGACTATTTAAAAAAATTAATTATATAATTCGATAACTTCAAAATATAAATACAAATTGTTTAGAAACTGATTGATGATAATGCTTTAATGATCCTTCAACTCCATAAAAAGGTATTGAAAAATGAAAAATAATTGCAAACAATTCTTAGTATGGAAAATGTAGTTGGCATATAACTGACCATAAATCAACATGAGAGAATCATAGCATTATCAAGATGATGCTTTTTAACTGATGTTTTAGCATTTCGGTTATATTCATTGAATACTTATTAGCTTTACGTTGTTTAGAAATTCTGGCAAGTGTGTATGTGTCAATTAGCCATTAGATGATCAATAGTTCTGAAATTTTAAAGAACACGTGTTTGTCTCATTTCCATGTGTGAATAAGTGGAAAGAACGGACGTGGCAGGCTAGATGCGAAAAATGTTCAAAACATCAGGGTTACACAATAATTTTTGTACTAGATAACGTTTTTTCTTTTGTAAAGTGGAGATCATGTATTCGACATCGTGAACGTTAGTCGCATCTTGATTGATAGATAGCACGATAAGTCGATAACCATGTGTATCTACCCTATAGTCTTATTTTTACGTGGTCGTACGGTATATTACCAGTTGTTCTACATGCAAAAAAAAACTTGTTAGTTTGTTAAGATAAAAAGTAAGTTTTACATTTCTGTTTCCAGTTTTATGGAAAGGTCTCGAACAACTTCACAACGACACTACTAACAAATTTTTCATAGTAATTTGGAGAAAAAAAAGTGCAAAATAAATAAATAAAACCAAGTCCGCACTTTGCGGTCTTTCAGGTTTCTGTTACACCCACTTTTTCGTTCTCACAATTGTCCCAACAGAAGAAAGAAACAAACAGATAAACGAAAAAGAAACAATCAAACACATACAAAAGAAGAAGATCTCTTGGTGTTTCAGAAATCGAATGGAGCAGAGAAGAGGTGATCCAAGAATATACATCGTCGCTCTTCTTTTTCTTTCATGTATCCTCTCAGGAGGAGTCCTTCTCGGACTTTACCTCCTCCTCCCTGATCCGAACCCTCTGTTTCTACCAGCGGGTATGTTCTTCGCTGGTATCCCTTGGCTCTTCTGGTTCTTGGCTTACCTTTACTCCTGCGTCCTCAAGCCCTGCACCGTCTCCGTAAGCAAAAGCGTCGCCAGTTTCGACCCGGAGAAAGGCGAAGGAAAGAGCATCACGGAAAACGCCACGTCAGCTTCAGATCCCGTGGCTGCGGTCGAGCCGATGGAAGGTGAGAGGCACGTGCAGCTCGGGAATGTGGTGGTAGAACAAGAACAAGAACAAGAACAAGAAAATGGTAGATTAAGTTCAAGAAGAAGCCACGATGATGAGGATTGCGATAGAACTCCATTGAGATTATCAGTCGGAAACAAATGATTCGATACTGAATGATCATCAGGAATCTGATGCTAAGATTGAACTGACAGGAGAGGCTTTGAAAAAGCTCTCTGTTATTGACGTGTTAGACAAGGAACGCTGTTCTTTGAGTAAGAACTATAACACCATGTGAAAGATCCATAGGAGAATTTTATTTATTGTAGCTTTACTTTTGTTGTACTTATGAATTGATGAATTAAATAAATAATCTGTAACCAAAATCATAACATATATATCTTCTCCAATGTCAGAAACAGAACAGTGCAGTGATTTATTTTATTTATTTATTTGTAGTATTGATGAAGCTTCATCTTCTTCTTCTTGATACTTGATACTACAAGGGTGCAAGTATCAGAAGAAGAAGAAGCAGTGAGGGAACCAAATTTCCTCTTCACTTCTCTCCACACACTCTTCTTCCTCCATGGATGAACAACGCATTCATGATTCTCACTCTCACTAATTATTACTACCTCTGTTCCTTCCTAAAAATATGATTTTCTATATTTATTTTTTGTTCCAAAATGATAGATTTTTCAAAATTTTAATGTACTTTTACTAATTAACGTTGAAAAGTTGTATACTTTTAAAAAACATTAATTGAAAATATTTGAATTGGTTGAATACTATTAGTTGATATTTATTAGAGAATGTATAGTAAAATAAATAATAAATCCAAGAGATTCCATGTGGAATTGGTGCTTTCTTCCTCATACTAATTTTTAGCGTAACATTTTTATTTCAAAAGGAAATTTTGATTTATATTTCAACATTATTAATTTATATTTTAACTTCAATAATTATAAAACATCATAAACACATTTTTATAATCTTATTTCTTTTGATTCGGTATAAATATTTAAATTTGATTTTATTCAAATTTTAATAAAGATAAAATTAGATTTTATAAAAATAGTTTTAATTATATTATTGTGTTTAATGACTATTTATTTTAAATATATATATATTTACATATAAATATAAATTATAATAAATTTGAGACTTTGTTTGTTTTAGTTAAACTGAAAAATCCTTTTGTTAATTTAAATGATGAAGATGAACATATAAATTTAAATAATGTTTAAATATTTAACTATCAATTTTTTTGGATTAGTGTTACTTTATTTAGTTTATTTTTATTAATATGAGATACATATATACATATATATTATTATTTTAATTATGATATATGAATTATTAATATATTTAATAGTTTACCATAAATAAATATTTATATGGAAAATTGACATTAATGATGATATATGAGTTGTTTTTATTACCATATTTAAAATCTCTGCAAGAAAAATTAAATTTTTATAAGAAAAATTTATATCTCACAATTAATATGATGTCATGTCACTATTTTCTAAAACTATGTCATCTATTTTAAGTGTCATGTCATCTTTTTTCAGCGAGAATGATTGTAGTGACAACATGTGTATAAATCACTTTGCAAATATAGTTTAGGGTATGTACGTAGTTTAAGGTTTTTTGTTAATATTGTAAATTTAGTAAAGTTTCTGTTTCGATTTTAATTAAGGTTTTTTATTTTGTATATATGTTCACAAGTCTCCAAACATGCTCAGTCATTTTTTTTTTTTTTTTTTTTTTTTTACTTTTCCGATAAGAACCGACGGATTTTTAAGCGTCCACTTAAGGGCCCCTGGTTACGCGAAGTGGTCTGGAGGGCGAGAGGCAGCCCATGTAAATACCCCTCGTGGCCGGGGTTCGAACTCGGGTGGCGGGCACCTCAGCCGAGGTTCCTTTACCACCAGACTACGAGGCCCGGTTTTTTTTTTTTTTTTTTTTTTAAACATGCTCAGTCTTCAACGAACTTATATTGTATAATGTGATGTCGAAGTATGCTTTCGTGGCCTGGACAAGCCATTGGAGACCATGTTTTTTACTCTCTTGTGCATTGTGCAAGGCAAAAGTCATAAGCAACAACAAATATATATATATATAGGAAAGATTTGTAGCATACAAAAGAGAATAACATGTTTAGACAAGAGACATGAACTGTAATGGCAACATCCGATAGCAAACGAAGGAAATAATAACAACTCTCTCTAACTTAATTACAGCAGCATAAGACTCTCTACGTAACCCATGAAATAATTTGATTCAAAACTAGCTCCCTTGAGATCGGGGTGGATAACATTAACCTCACTTCTGGAATGGATAGGTGCAAAAACAATGTCACCCATATGATTAATAACACCTTTTATAGGTAAATGAAGCTGGGGAATATTATCAAAAGACTTCGCTTTGTAATCCTGTTTTCCTGCTTGGAAAACGAACAAATCAACTGAAGGCGCTGAGTAAGAAGGTCGAATGGCCATGGCTACTTTGCCATGGTAATTTATCAATGTTTTTGAACCTTCGTCAAGAAAAAACAAAGTATCCATTTTCTTAGATAGTCTAGCAAATACATCAAACTTCTCAGAGTTCAAATCGAATCTCATCAGACACATTCCTTTGTCCAGGCCGGCAATGTAGTACAAAGACCCATCAATACACAGACCGTTAGACCAAGTTATGTGAGGAATGCCACATTCGATAAATCTCCATGTTTTAGGCTTAGCTCCCAATGTGAATACCTGAAAGTAATTCGTTCTTGTGTCTCCTTCAATATACGTGGTGAGGCACAATACTTTGTACTGGTTATTGACAGGATCATATCCGAAAAAGCGCTCGGCTGGCCTTGCAATACTATCGCTCCTTGTTCTTCTGTAGACAAGCTCTGGTAGATATACGGTCTTTCCGGTGCAAGGGTTACATATGATCTCTCCTATGTTCAGCAAACCATTAACGTAATAAGTAGGGTAATAGGTTTCATGGAGAGGAAAAGTTACTTTGGATAAAAAATTAGTTGGTATCGATGTTGATGACGACGACGGTAGCGAGGAAGAAGAGAAGAAGCTGCAGTTTTTGCGTCGAGTTTCGTAATCTGTATCGTATAAAGCGAGGAGGAAACGCAAAGGATGAGTCAAGGATCGCGATCTGATGAAACTCTTGCTGCTGATGATTTCTTGCCATGATTTAGATACGGCCATAAACCTAGCTAGGGATTTTGAAGGCAGGAGGCTAAGAATCTTGATCTGCAGATCCAAAGGAACAACGTTGTTGCAAAGATGGAGACTCATGGTCTGGAAACCCTAGTTCTCTCTCTCTCTCTACATCTTCTTTCCTCTTTCATATTGTTTTATAGAGACGCAGCAGGGCCGCATCATCGTTAATGGGCTTCCCACTTCCATTCGGTTTGGTTTGGATAACTCGGTTTCTGGTTTAAAATCAAATAAAAGGTACTCTACTTTTTTTTTTTATAAATTATAGTTTTAAGATTTTTCATACTTTTAAATTTTGTACATTTTCTATTTCAATCTTAATTAGTTTTTTTCCCTTCATATATATAAAATTTTGTACATTTTCTATTTCACTCTTAATTAAGTTTTTTTTTCTTCATATATTGAAAAATATGTACATCTTCTATTTCAATCTTAATTAAGTTTTATCACATATTAAAAAAAATTGTACATCTTATATTTCCCTCTTAACCAATTTTTTCATATATTTAAATTTTTTAAATTTTCTATTTCGCTCTTAATTAAGTTTTTCTTATATTTAAATTTTGTACATTTCCTATTTCACTCTTAATTAAGTTTTTTCATATATTTAAAAATTACATTTTATATTTTACTCCTAATTATGTTTTTTCATATATTTAAAAATTTGTACATTTTCTATTTCACTCTTAATTAAGTTTTTTTCATATATTTTGTATACTAGGGTTCAACAATAAGGATCTTACTGATCTCAGATAAAATATACACACAACGTGCAGCCAGTGCAGTTTGATTAGTTTGATTTGAGATTAGTATTTTTCATGATTTGAGATTAGTATTCGTTAACACTGTTTCTCCTACGGCTAACCGGAAGCCTCGTTCCGGTATTCCCTCAAAAAAAAGTAATTGGTTCTTCATCCAAGTTGAAGTTCATTGTTGAAACTAATGCATTTTGTGAGCTGAGGTGCCTTTTGGTCTTTGTGAATTTGGATTCCTTTAATTATCCTCCCAAACCATTGAGATGGCAAGTTTTGTAAAGTTTGAATTCAGGTAAAATATGCAGAGTGTTATATTGGTTCATGGTTGTGAAGCCTGTGTTCTTCTTTTTTCTACATCAAAAGCTATAATGTCTTATTAAGATGATTTTAAGAGGATGGTCTAACCATCCAACTTAGAACCTTAGAGTCTCATGAGAGAAAAGCGACGATTTATCGTTACACTGCAAAATATAGTTTTTTTCCTGATATGTATATATATCACATCCATCCGCCCTATAAATTAATGTAGTCTAAGGTTTTTAATAATATTAAAAATTAGTAAAGTTTCTATTTCACATACACTAAGGTTTTCTTATGTTTTATATAGATATATGTTTTTTTTTTTTGGTAAAATTATATAGATATATGTTGTTCACAGGTCGCCAGACATGCTTCAGTTTGACAGTTTTCAACGAACTACTGTGTAATGCGCCGGTTGAAATATGCTTTAGAGGCCTGGACAAGCCATTGGAGACAATGTTTTTTTTTTCTTTCTTGTGCATGGCATATAACTTATTAGGAACATCATATCGAGTTTAAAAGAATAATATATATAGGAAAGAGTAAATGGAACCAAAAGACATGAACTGTAGAGGGACAATCCCACAATAAACGAAGGAAATAATAATTCTCCCTAGCTTAAATGAGCATAAGACTCTCTACGTAACCCATGAAATAATTTGATTCATTAAACCAATCATACTTTGCGACTTCAAACTTCATCTTCTTAAAACTGGCTCCCTTGAGATCGTGGTGGATAATAACAATATCATCACGTTCGGAACAGCTAGGTGCAAAAATAATGTCACCCATATGATTAATAACACCTTTCATATGTAAATAAAGCTGGGGGAGATTATCGAAAGACTTCTCTTTGTAATCCTGTTTTCCTGCTTCGAAAATGAACAAATCAATTGAAGGCACTGAGTGAGAAGGCTGGATGGCTATGGCTACTTTGCCATGGTAGTTTATCAAAGTTCTAGAACCGTTGTCTTGAAAATACAAAGCTTTCATTTCCTCAGATACTCTAGCATAGATAATAAACTTCTCAGAGTTCAAATCGAATCTCATTAGACACATCATTCTTGTGTCCGTCCTCGCAATGTAGTACAAAAACCCATCAATACACAGACCGTCAGACCAATGTGTGTGAGGAATGTCACAATCGATGAATCTCCATATTTTAGGTTTAGCTCCCAATGTAAATATCTGATAGTGATTCGGTGTTGCGTGATGTGCAAGATACTGTGTGATGCACAATACTTTGTACTCATTATTGACAGGATCATATCCGAAAAAGCGGTCGGCTAGCCTTCGTCTACTAGCAGCGGGTGTTGTTTTGACAAGCTTTGGTAAAGGTATGGTTTTTCCGGTGCAAGGGTTACATATGATCTCACCCATGTTCATCAGACCATTCACGTAATAAAAAGGGTCCGAGGCTCGATGGAGAGGAAATGTTATTTTGGATAGAAAAGTGGTTGATATCGATGTTGATGATGACGATAAAGAAGAAGACGAAGAGAAGAAGCTGCAATTTATGCGTCCAGTTTGGTAATCTATATCGTGTAAAGCTAGTAGCTAGGAAACGCAAAGGCTGAGTCAAGGATCGTAACCTCATGAAACTCTTGCTGAGGATGATTTCTCGCCATGATTTAGATACGAGCATAAACCTAACTACGGATTCTGAAGGCAACCGGCTAAGAATCTCGACTGCAGATCCAAAGGAACAACATAGGTTCTCCTCTTGTTGCAAAGGCGGAGACTTCTTCTGATCATGGTCGTAAACCCTAGTTCTCTCTCTCTCTATACATCTTTCTCCCTCATGATGTTGTTTTAATAGCGACGCAGTAGGGCCGCATCAGTATGATTAATGGGCTTCCCACTTTCATTTCGATAAGTTTTCGGTCTAAAATCAAATTAAAATACTTTAGTTTTATATTTAAATCAAGAAAAAAACACTTCTCTGAAAAGCTTTCCTTCTCTCTAAATTAAATTTGTGTCTCTTTCTACGAACCAAAATCCAAATTTTGACTAAGGATGCTTAGCAACTACAGTTAGTAGAAAGGTGATAAAACGGCAAGAAGTTGAAAGAGAGATAATACATAGGGTCACTTTGAAGAGAACGGTGTTTGATCCTGATTCCACAATCTCGATTTTTCTATTGTTGCGTGGAAGTGCTGTTTTTTTTTCATGATAATTATATCACAACAATTCGCTCTATAAATTAATGTAGTTTAAGGTTTTTTATAAATATTAAAAATTAGTAAAGTTTCTATTTCACCTATAATTAAGATTTATTTTTTTGTGTATATGTTGACAGGTCGCCGGACATGCTTCAGTCTTCAACGAACTATTGTGTAATGTGACGGTCGAAATATGCTTTAGTGGCCTGGACAAGCTATTGGACACCGTGTTTTTTACTCTCTTGTGCATTGTACAAGGCAACACTTATTAGCAACGACATATCGAGTTTAATTGAATAATATATAGGAAAGATTGGATACAACCAAAAGAGAATTGAATAACATGTTGAGATAAGAGACATGAACTGTAGAAGTAACATCCCACAACAAACGAAGGAAATAATAACTCTCCCTAGCTTACATCAGCATGAGACTCTCTACGTAACCCATGTAACAATTTGATACACTAAGCCAAACATGCATTGCGTTAACTTCAAACGCCATCTTCTTAAAACTAGCTCCCTTGAGATCATGGTGGATAATATAAGCCTCACTTCTGGAATATCTAGGTGCAAAAATAATGCCACCCGTATGATTAATAACACATTTCATACTTAAAGGAAGCTGGGGAAGATTATAGAAAGACTTCTCTTTGTAATCCTGTTTCCTTGCGTCCAAAAAAAACAAATCAATTGAAGACACTGAGTGAGAAGGTCGAATGACTATGGCTACTTTGCCATGGTAGTTTATCAAAGTTTTAGAGCCGTTGTCTTGAAGATATAAAGCTTTTAATTCCTCAGATACTCTAGCAAAGATATCAAAATTCTCATACTTCAAATCGAATCTCATCACACACATGTCTGTGCCCGTGCTTGCAATGTAGTACACAAACCCATCAATACACAGACCGTATGAACAAGTGCTGTGAGGAATGCCACAACCGATAAATCTCCATGTTTTAGGTTTAGCTCCCAATGTGAATACCTGATAGTGATTAATTTGAGGTGTTGCGTGTCCTGCAAGATTTGGTGCGATGCATGTAATTAGAGAGTTTAGAGACTGAATATTTCTGTGTTATTATTAATGATCAAGGGGGTTCCTTTATATAAGGATTACAAGATGAAGATAAATGGAAAGTACCCAAAACTTAAACTCACTAGGATTAGGAAAACTACTAATACATAATAATGGAAAGATTACATCTATTAGAAAAAGCAAAGGGTTTCCTTTTCTCCAAGCTTTGTGGCCGCCTCTCTCTCTCTC
>NC_027749.1:4366241-4367394 GCF_000695525.1 Brassica oleracea var. oleracea | reverse complement strand
GATTCGTAGTACGCTTCATGTTGCCTCATTAAAACCTTATCAGGAAAACCCAGTGGGACAAAACCATGATGAAGGAAAAAGAGTACAACACGCACTACTCCCCCTGATGTGAACGTCACTGTAGGTTATACATTCTACGCATCTTGGTGCGTGATATTTCCTGTATGTATAGGATGGGAGTAATCGGCCAGTTTCATTACTGAACCGTAATTAGACCATTTCGACTTCTTAGGTCGTTTTTCATGTCCTTTGACATTAAGTGTCTCAGTAAAGCATGTGTACTAAACAATATGAACCATATTGTCCTCAGAGATCACTATTTGGTCTTTGCAAATCGTGTTTGCATATGTCCATAGTCTAGACGTGATCGTCTACCCTTAACTCTTTACATCGGAAATTTATGGTTACCATTCGACCATGTTTCAATCTGGCTGAATCATGACCGGGTCATAGACCTCGTCTATAAGTGTCCACTACTTGCCTTGTGGAGTTTATACGGCAGCAGACCGTTCTACTATGCCGGATCCTTACTTAGGGGATCTGATGTCGGATTGCAACCTGATGGTTGATCTTTTGTTTCTACTAGTCTGTGATCAAGAGATAAGGGCCGGACGCCTTTTAGCCGATGGGCCGGACGTTTTTAAGCCGGAGTGCTGGACGCTTTTAGCTAGAAGGTCGAATGCATTTAGCCGGACACCCATATAGATTTATTCTATGCCTCTTTTAGGTTTAGTATAATCACAAGAAATTTCAAATATATGGACTGTATTGGATTGTCTTTTATACAACTCCAAGATCATGCGTGATCACTTTATTTTACATACTATATGCAGCTGCTTTAGGTTTCAGTCCATGAATCAGCTTAGGAACAAAGTTGTTCTTTCAATTTATTCAGTGATCCATATGCTGCTTACTACATCATTTGTATCTAATATCTTTCGTATGACCAGACCATTCTCAATTTCGAAAATTCTGTAGCAGCATCCACCACATAGGAGTTTATCTCCTCATAATTTGTTCCTTTGATCTCTGTGAGTACCTTGTGTAACAAGCTATGATCTAATGCTGTTAAGTAGGAAGACATGAACACTCTTAGACCTCGTGATCATGTGCCTTCTCTCACGGTTTCTTTATCTCACAAGATCCATCTGTT
>NC_027749.1:4349449-4364862 GCF_000695525.1 Brassica oleracea var. oleracea | reverse complement strand
TTTGTGTACATGTTTCACAACGTGAGATCTTTTACGGGATAACTCTGTGCCTTTTCAATCTTTGCATCAAGTTTAGACTTTAGGATGGCTAATCCTATCATGCCATATAGTGTAAAATTTCGTGGTGTATCTCAATATGGTCACCACGGTTCTTGCCTCTCATCATACTGATCTTATAGCATAGTTTAAATTAGTAGAGATCATTAGTATAGTCTCGACCACTTTCTTATAAGGTCTTAGGCGATTTTTCTTTCAAAATCTGAAGGAACTTGTTTCCTTTTGTTTGCCCATTGTTTCTATTTTTAAACCATATTATCATAACTCAATGGGTCACATATTATTAGGTGTATCTAATGTTCTTTAGACAATGTCTTAGCCATAGTTTCTTTACTAGGCTCACTATACTACTTTCACGATTTTTTACTTGGATATTACGCCCTTTAGGCAATTCTTTATCAGTAAAAACATTCATATGTTCAAGTAAGATCATGCAAGATATAATGAAATCAAAGCAAACTCTTTTATATATATATAAAAATCGTGAATCATCAAGTAGGTCAAAAACAAATCACAAGACCATATACTTAAAATAAAATTATCATGTCGAGATCTTTCTTTAGTCAATAATTCTTGCAACCAATCAGTGTATATGATTTCATAAGTCTTATCTATAATACTTTAGGCCACACGACTTTTCAATATGATGCTTAGGCCATATGGCTTTGCATTGTGATGTTTATACCTCACGGCTATTATGTGATACAACGATCTTAAGGATCAGATCATATAATGCAATCCGGTTTATATAACCATCCGGATACTAGACCACACGGTCACTTTGATATTCACTCAGCCACACGGCTTTTAATCAATCAAGGGCACAAGGCCGCAAGTGTGAGCAATGCATTAGGCCACACGGCCATATACAAAATAGGATCTAGATTCAATTATATTTCTTAGTTGTATATCTATTAAGTTTTAGTGATTCAATTATATTTCTTAGTTGTATATCTATTAAGTTTTTAGAATTAAACGATCTAGAAACCTAACTCTCATTCACTATGTAAATTCTTTAAATCAATCTTTCCATCTTTAAGTAATGAGCGATTTAAGGTTTCAAGGCCTTTAGGAATATCAATCAAGAATAAGGGTTTCAAGGTCTTAAGGATTTCGAATCTTGAGATTAGATCTATTAATCAATCTATCAATCCTAACATCTCAGATCATCAATCATCAAACAAAGACATTTTAAAACCGATTTAAACTTTTAGGGTTTCAGTTTGAGTGATTTAGATTCGAATTTAAACAATCTTATCAATAGCTCTAGGTGATCAAACAATCAAAGTTCAAATCAAACAATTTAAAACCGATTTTCCAAAATTAGGGTTTTTAGGGGATTTCGAAAAAATTTGATCTTTGATCAAGGGGATTTGATTTGAGATTCAAAAATCATTAAGACTTTGATTTTAATTGATCAATTGATCAATCTTGACTTATGGTTTAGGAAATCGGACTTATTCGAGCTTCGATTTACTCTTTAAGGTTTGATCTATTTTTCCTATGGCTTTCATCTTTAGAGTTCTGATTTTAGGGTTTCAATCTTTACAAAACAACCATGTTCAATTCATGTTCTCAGAATTAGGATTACCTTTGTTTTGCAGATTGTAGAACTCGGACCACCAAGAGAACCTCGAACGGACACGAGATTGGACGAGCTGGAACGGTCGCGTGCTGAGGCGGGACGCGTCTGATCGGGATCGGATGGTTTGGTGTCTGGTCGCGGATGTGCGCCGAGGACGTCGGACGCGTCTTCTTCTTGAGTTCGCGAGCGGGTTGATTGGGAACTCAAGCTGGCTGTGATGTGAACTGGAAACTGAGGTCGTCTAGGATCGGGAACACCTTAGGGCTGGAGCTGATCGGGTGTTTGTAAGCCGGAACGCAAGCAAGAACAATTTGGGGTTTTTTCGGAATTAGGGTTTTCTCGGATCGACGAACGTTTTGCGCTGATGGATTCGTCTCGTCAAGAGCTTTAATCTGATATGTGGCTCGTCGTCTGGTTCCTCTGGGTTTGAGAGATAGATCGATCTTAAGTTTCGTCTGGATTAGGGTTTATGTGTGACGGATTTTAGGTTAGGTTTTATCTCAGGGTTTTGGAGTCTACCGTGCTGATAACGTGTTGTAATTAGAGAGTTTAGAGGCTGAATATTTTTGTGTTATTATTAATGATCAAGGGGTTCCTTTATATAAGGATTACAAGATGAAGATAAATGGAAAGTATCCAAAACCTAAACTCACTAGGATTAGGAAAACTATTAATATATAATAATGGAAAGATTACATCTATTAGGAAAAGGAAAAGGTTTCATTTTCTCCAAGCTTTGTGGCCGCCTCTCTCTCTCTCTCCTGAAGTCGGCTCCCTCTCTCTTCTCTCTAGGGCTTCGGCCATCTCTCCATCTTCTAGGTATTGGGCCGGTCTCGGTCCGAGCCTGGTTAATAGCAATCCACTCCATGATTTATAACAGTACTGATTATTGACAGGATCATATCCGAAAAAACACCTTGGTTGGCTTGGTGTTGTTTCGACTAGCCTTGGTAAATCCATGGTCTTTCCGGTGCTAGGGTTACATATGATATCTCCAATCTTCAACAAACCATTAACGTAATAGCTAAGGTACAAGGTTAGACCGCGGGGAAGTGTTATTGTGGATAGAAAAATGGTTGATATTGATGTTGGTGACAAAGACACCGAAGAAGAAGAGAAGAAGCTGCAATTTAGGCGTCCAGTTTGGGTATCTCTATTGTATAAAGCAAGTAGGAAACGCAAGGTTGAGTCAAGGGTCGAAAGGGAAACGATGTGGTGAAACTCTTGCTGTGGATGATTTGTTGCCATGATTTTGGTACGACCCATAAACCTAACTACAGATTTTGCAGGCAACCGGTTAAGAATCTCGATCTGTAGATCCAAAGGAATATCATGGGTTCTTCTCTTGTTGCAAAAACGGTGCTTCTTCTGATCATAGTAGTAAACCCTAGGTCTCTCTCTACATCTTTTTTTGGCTCTCTTGATATTGTTTTAATAGAGAGGCGGCAGGGCAACATCAATATTAAGCTTGGGGGTTTGGTGTCCAGTTTGGATTCGGTTTGGTTGAATAGGATTTCGTATTTTTTAATACTATGCTCATAAAATCCTATTCAGGTTTTACTAATTTTTGGATCGGATTCAGTTTGAATCCTTCCAATTTATAACCCGTGTCTGAAATTTCCTAAAAATCTTTTATAAAATTAAAAAAAAAAAGATTGACCAAAAAGACGTAAAATATATAAATTATTAAAAAAATTCTAGATAAAAATTGGTTAAACTACCTAAACTAACTAATAAGTATTCAAAATAACAAATTAAATAAACTACAAAATCTTTAAAATGCTCTATAATATCTAATTGTTTTAACATATATGAAAATTAATATAGTTGACTAATTTTGGATGTCATATCATAATTCAGATTTCAGATTGGTTCAGGTTATAACCAAATCCAAATACCTAACTCTTCCCGTTATTACCAGATTTCGGGGTTAAGATTCGAATTTTAGTTTGGGATATAAAAAAAATATCCAGGCCTAATCAATATGGTTAATGGGATTCCTACTTTCATTTGGTTCGGTTTTACACTCGGTTTTCAGTTGAAACCCAAATAAATAGTGTTGTATATTACACTAAACATATATTTCACCCATGTTCAATGTCTATTTCATTGATGTTCGATAAATCGGTAAAAAAATCAGTAGACGATGTATAAAGCAGAGAAATTGCTACAAATACCACGTTCATAGTACCACTTTTTATGTTTGCACTAATCACTTTTATCCTCACTTTTAATGAACGGTAAAAGATACTTATATTCTTAAGGTTAATTAATCTAGATTTAGGTTTTAGAGTTGAAGGATGGGGTAGGGTTTTTAGAATGTGAAATTTAATATTCTAATAAATATATAAATAAATACTTAAAAATATGAAAAAATATTAAAAAAATAATTGCAAACATAATTTTCGATTTTCAAAAAAAAAATTGAAAAAAAGAAATTTTGATACGGCCATAAACCTAACTACAGATTTTGCAGGCAAACGGTTAAAAATCTCGATCTGTAGATCCAAAGGAATATCATTGGTTCTTCTCTTGTTGCAAAAACAGTGCTTCTTCTGATCATAGTAGTAAACCCTAGGTCTCTCTCTACATCTTTTTTTGGCTCTCTTGATATTGTTTTAATAGAGAGGCGGCAGGGCAACATCAATATTAAGCTTGGGGGTTTGGTGTCCAGTTTGGATTCGGTTTGGTTGAATAGGATTTCGTATTTTTTAATACTATACTCATAAAATCCTATTCAGGTTTTACTAATATTTGGATCGGGTTCAGTTTGAATCCTTCCAATTTATAATCTGTGTCTGAAATTTCCCAAAAATCTTTTATAAAATTAAAAAAAAGATTGACCAAAAAGACTTAAAATATATAAATTATTTAAAAATCCAGATAAAAACTAGTTAAACTACCTAAACCAACTAATAAGTATTCAAAATAACAAATTAAATAAACTACAAAATCTTTAAAATGCTCTATATAATCTAATTGTTTTAACATATATGAAAATTAATATAGTGGACTAATTTTGGATGTCATATCATAATTCAGATTTCAGATTGGTTCAGGTTATAACCAAATCCAAATACCTAACTCTTCCCGTTATTACCAGATTTTGGGGTTAAGATTCGAATTTTAGTTTGGGATATAAAAAAAAATATCCAAGCCTAATCAATATGGTTGATGGGATTCCTACTTTCATTTGGTTCGGTTTTACACTCGGTTTTCAGTTGAAACCCAAATAAAAAGTGTTGTATTTTATATTAAACATATATTTCACCCATGTTCAATGTCTATTTCATTGATGTTCAAGAAATCGGTAAAAAAATCAGTAGACGATAACCACGGGGGTGGTGGGCTAGTGGTTTTGAGGTAGTTACCACAACCAATACGGATCCGAGTTCGATACCCCATGTGGCCACGGAATGCTTTACGCCCACCTCAAGTTTAAAGTTAACGCGGCGTTGGTGCCGGATCCTTGGGTAATGGGTATTAGTGCCGGCTGGTTCCGGGCCAGGGGGATTAGATGCTTGGCAATCGGAAACCACGTGCGGATTACGGGCCTTTGGGCAAACGGAAACCACGTGCGGATTACGGGTCGCCTTTGAACCTCCTGTTAAAAAAAAAAATAAAAAATAAAAATAAAAATCAGTAGACGATGTATAAACTTGAGAAATTGCTACAAATACCACGTTCATAATACCATTTTTCATGTTTACAATAATCAATTTTATCTTCACTTTTAATAAATGGTAAAAGACACTTATACCCTTATGATTAACTAATCTAGACTTAGGTTATAGAGTTGAGGGGTGAGATAAGGTTTTTGGAATGTAAAATTTAGTATTTTAATAAATATATAAATAAACACTTAAAAAAAAAATTAAAAAAATAGTTTCAAACATAATTTTCGATTTTCAAAAAGAAATTTTGAAAAAAAAATTCAAAAGAAAAATTATAAAAAAGTTCGAATTTGAAAAAGTATAATTCAAAAACATAAAAAAAATTATTTTTTATTTATTTAAATAATAATTTATTATATATATATAGATAACAATGGCATAAGAGTCTTTTGCAACTTAATGAACAAGATATTTTTGAAAATGTCTTTTAAATAGTGGTAAAGATGAAAAATAGTACCTCAAAAGTGATAAACCTAAAATTTTCCCCATATCGTATTGCAATTAATTTACCACTTAGATGCTGTCTATACTAATTTTAGAACATTGATTTCCACCAAAAAAATAGTAATTTTTTTTGTTTCACCTTTTACTACTGTTAATTGATGAGTAAAATAATAACTATAAAATTAATATTTTACTAAATATATGCTCAAAAAATGTAAAACAAAATATTCTTTTTTGGCTGATTTTCATTATAATAAAAATATACTTTAAACCCAAAAACAACAAGGCGAGAATAACTTTGTTTTTATATATATAAAAAAAAGATACTTTCTCTGTTTTGCAAAAAATGTCTTTTAGACATTTCACGCTGGTTAGAAAATGATAAATACTAATATGTCATTATTTAGTAACCATTAGTTAAATAAAAACGACAAAAAAATATTTAAAGAAATATTTAGTGGTTACTTAAAAATTCATAAAAATTATGTATGGAAAATTTCTATTTTGAAACAAGGAAAAAAAAAATGCTAGAATGACATTTTTTAATAGACAGAATATAACTTTGTTTAGTTCTTTTTAAGAAAACAAAAAAAAAAGGACAAGAAGATTCCACAGGATCACAGATCCACGTAAACCCAATCTAAGAGCGAGTGAGACGGGACAAAGCAGAGGTGTCCAAAGCATTGAACTCCTTCACTGCATTAGCAACCACAAGGCCTAACTTCACAGCATCATCCTCACTCTGCGCCTGCACGTTCCAAAAAATTGTTTATACATATTGAACTCCTTCACTGCATCAGAAACAATAAAGCCAAGCTTCTTATACGTATCTGCTTTTACCTCAATGTTAAGAGGAAGAACAGGGTCGTGGAGAGAAAGTCTGAGAAGAAACCATCCACCAAAGCCCGAAACACGGATCTATAAAGAGGAAATGTTTATTATTGCACTATATGCGCAGTGGAGGCATATGTTTAGGAACACAGAGAGCAATCTAGCAGCAACTCACCCCTTCATAGTTAACTGAAGCCTTTTTAAGATTTGGATTTGTTTCTATTGAGTTCGACACTTGTTGCAGAACCATCTCTCCATACTCCCGAAAATCTCTACAATCTTCAGTGCTTAGTGAAATGCAACAAACAAACAAAAAACCAAGCCAAGAACTGAAGTGAAAGTCATCAAGAATCATATACCTTCCTTCAAGGTCGGAGTGATTCTTATCGATTTTAAGCCTCAGTTCCAAAGCCACTTTGGGCTCCTCGAGACCTTCAACAAGATCTGTTAAAACTTTGCTGCCACTTCCTTCACCAGCAGCTCGGGCCGAAGCCAGTTTATTCAATATTTTTACCTGCAAATGCCAAATTATTTTTGTTCTCTTCTTCATACCATAGGAATTAATGTATCCGAGTAAACAAGCTAACCATGAGATAAGCTCCATCATCGAGCCAATGGTTTTCTTTCAAAGCTCCATGGCCACTGGTTTCTATAGCCAGATGTGATTCTTCTCCAGTGGAGTTCTGCCATCACATTACAACTCATTATATCAGATAATAAAATATCAACCGTCAGAATGATATATGATCATTTAGATTTATTACCAAGCGAATAGCTTCATCAATGACATTCTTGTATCCTCTTTTGAACCTGTGATGCTTTCCGCCTAAAACAATTTTTGTTCAGTGGAAACTAATACAGAAAAACAAAACAGCAACTGTAGTAAACTGTTGGCATACCGAGCTTCTTCTCAATGAATGAGGTTAAACCGTCAGAAGTGACACTGTCTGTAACAATAGTTGTGCCAGGGTGCTGTATGGACAGAACATCAGGACACCAAATTGTTTTTGTTAATATGTCGAAATGGTTAGAGCATATCTCTTACTTCCTCTAGAACAATTGCTGAAAGCAAGGCAATAAGACGATTACGGTTGAACTCACGGCCAGATGAATCCACAGCAGCGGACCTTTCAGAAAAAAAATGTTTAAATATAACAATTTCTCCAACGTGACAATAGATAGGTGGAGTTACTATACCTATCAACATCAGTATCAAAGATGATACCCAAATCAGCCTTGTTATCAAGAACGGCCTTGGTTATAGCTTGCATCGCCGTCTTATCTTCCGGATTAGGGATATGATTTGGAAACATACCTGAAATATCCAAAAGGTTTGTTTGATTCAGATATTAATTAAAGATAGGAGATAGGCCAGGAGGATATATACTCATACCATCTGGTTCAAGAAATTGACTGCCAGAAGTAATTGCTCCTAAAGGCTCCAGCACCTTGGCCTGTCAGGTAGCAGATGAAGAAAGAATCTCAAAACTGCTTGAACTGATAATTAAGTTTCGAATCCTATCAACTACACTTGACTTACAGCAAAGAACCCTCCAGCTCCATTTCCAGCATCAACAACTATGTGGAATCCCTCTAGAGGCTTCTCTAAGATTCAGAGACGCCATAGATTAAGCTTTGATATATTAGCAGAAGATAAATGGAAGTTTCGAAATTTATTGATTATGCTACAAGATGTAATACCTAAATCTCCTGCTGCTTTTCGAACTGCATTCACAAGGCCAGAGGTGTATACTGCCATGTAGTCAACTTTTTTAATAGAAACTTCTCTTTGTGATTTCGTAAGATTTTCATCAGAAAAGTTCTGGTAAATATCTGCAGCTCGCTCCAAAATATTTTTGATATCAACCTTCCCTAGCCCTCCTTCACTGGTAAAGAACTTGAAACCGTTCCTGTTGTAAGGAAGATGGCTTGCTGCTCAAAATAAAAGGGTGGTGGCAAATGGCAAAGTATCACTAAGCGATGACAACTATTAAGAAAAATATAACTACTTATTATGGAAACTGAGATCAATAAAGTACCTGTTATCATGATAGCCCCATCAGCTGGGCACAAGAATGATTCATCTTCAGTCAATGTGCTATTAAACATTGCTGGTGTTGATGCTAATCTGCAAAGCAAACATAAATTGATATTCAAGAGTTATGCTTCGATAATTTATATATGAGATGTGATTCAAACAACCTTATGACCCAGCAGCACTACAAACAAAGAGGGTTATCGAAGTTATTGAATGTTGCATCGCCTCCAGTTAGAAGTTGGAATATAATTTATGTAACACATGGCTGTTATAATGAGGAATGAGAATATTCTAGTACAACAAAGGCTAGTCATCACTCACCCGAACTGAACAACATCTACTCCAGAAACACCGAGACCTCGAGAAACAGCTTCCTACAATATATACAATGGAATTGCAATGGACAAATTACTCATTGATTCCAGAAATGAAAAAAAAAAACGCCTTGGGCTAAAAATGTAGACAAATCGCTTAGAGGTAAAGTAATTTAATGGCTCGAGTATTGCAACATGGAAAGCATCAAAATAAATCAAGGAACCAGATACATACCAGTAAGGTTGGTGCAGAAATGCGAGAGTCATGGCCAACGGATACTCTCAGCTTCCGGGATCCAGCATTCTTCTTGTGCAACAGCCATTGCCCAAACGCAGCAGCTATGGCTTCAGTCACTGGTTCAGGAAGGCTTACAGGTTCCCCCTCAACCCCAGGGACTGCCACACCCCGAATATCGCTAGGGAGAAGGACAATGAAACATAGCGTGAGTCAACATGAAACCATTCCAAAACATACTCTCTAGTCTCATTGAACAGAGAAATAGTAGTAATGGGTAAGTGATGTATGGTTTTACCTGCCGTTCTGAAGCTTCAGAAAATCAGTTTTGTCAAGAGATGGCACCGTTGCACTTGACAAAGAAGCTGAAAAGGAAGGATTTCAAATAGATAAAGAGAGATTTAAGAAACACCACACAACTCTTTGCCAAGCAACATAGGGAAAAACAAAACACAAAATGCACGGATACAAAAAGTGTTGATGTAAGAAAAAGATAAAAATGTAAGAAAGCAAAATCAAAAGCTGAAGCCATGTTCCATGATCTAAACCTTTTGATAACAAGAGTTTAGAACGGACCATTGCAGTAAAAAGATGTTTGCTTGGAAATAGAAGTAGTAGTCTGGTAGTATTTGGACAAAGAGTTGGCACGCATGGAAGAGTAGAGGTTCCCTCTTGGACAGGGAAGTAAAGCAGACATGAATGGGTTGTTGGGTTGTCTTTGGTAACGTGTCTTAAACTGCTTATTTTGTAGGTAGTAGCAGCATTGTTCTACATTAAACTTTTGTAAAACCTTTCCTGAAAAAAAAAAAGAAACCGTAGCATACGGAAATATCATACTTCTATTAGCTTTTATCTTTACTTCTATTTCCAAATTTCACACAAAATCGCTGTGATGCCAAAGGAAAACTAAATTCATCAAAACAATTACTGAAGGAAAAAAAAAGTCAACATTTTTATAACAGATAACTAATTTCCTATGAATTGGGTCTACTCTAAATCACTCTGATTAGAGTTTGAATCAATCAAGCTCCGAGAAGAACAAAAACACTAGGAAAATTACAGGATCCAACTGTGGAAGAAGGCAAACACGTATTGACTACTTATGAAGAATTGAAAATTGCAGAAGGAAAGTGAAATAATTTAAGAAAGTTATACCTTCCATTGACACGCTGAAAGAGCTCACCGAATCAGGCGACGATTTGAGTGTGTTCTAGAAATGAAGCCAAGCTTCTGGAGGTTGGTAAAGAGAGATTTGAGACTTGAATGGGCTCCATACATGGGCTTGGGCTTTTTTCATATTCTGAAATTGTTTTTCTAATTCCTTAGAGTTTAGCAAATATACCCCTTAAGTCTTCGAACAATTTAAATTAAGCCCCAATAAAAACATCCGCCCCTGCGTCTCTTCATTTCACTAGAACACTCTCTATTTCACTCCGTCGTCGTCGTCTCTGTTCCAGTGGGAAGCTAAAACCATCGCAATGTCTCTCACTGGTCACCGCTTATTGATTCTCCCGACTCCTCCTCCTCCTCGCGCTTCCTTCGTCTCTACACCTCCCTTCTCCCGCCTCCGTCTGAAGCGTGCTTCTCCCGGTGGTGTTACCTCTTCTTCCGCCGTCGATGGCTGCCGTGGCTTACCTCTGACTCGTTGTAACCCGATCGTTTCAACTCGCCGCCGACTCGTCCCCGTTCGTGCAATTGACTCAGACATTCCTCATCCGATTAAAGAATACGAAGAATGGGACTCATGGACTGCCAAGTTCTCCGGCGGAGCCAACGTCCCGTTTCTGATGCTGCACTTACCGCAGATCATTCTCAATGCTCAGAATCTTTTGGCCGGAAACAACACAGCCCTCTCCGCCGTCCCATGGCTGGTAACGAAAGTCCCATCGGTAGTTAGAGAAATAAATGAATAAAACTATAAAAGATTAGTATCAGTCCGCTTATAGCCAATTGGTTTTAAGTTTGAAGCCGAGTATTATCTGAATTTTGGAACCAAATCGGACATAAACAAAATGATTTTTCTAAAAGTCATAAAAAAAATTGGCCTATATGTCCGCCTAATCAGTAATTCTCTATAAAGCGTCTAACTACCGCATAGTGATTTTTTAAACATTGTGAAATTGTATAAGAAGAGTAAGCAAGAAGCATTGGAGAATCTGAAAGTGCCACGTTTTTATGGAATACAGGGGATGTTGACTGGTTTGTTAGGGAACCTTTCGTTGCTTTCTTATTTCGCAAAGAAGAGAGAAAAGGAAGCAGCTGTGGTGCAAACACTTGGAGTTATCTCCACCTACGTTGTCCTTGTGCAGCTCACGATGGCTGAAGCCATGCCTGTGCAGTATTTTGTTGCTACTTCTGCCGTTGTGACGGTTGGTTTGGTGTTGAACTGTTTGTTCTATTTTGGTAAGCTAGGGATGACTGTGTGGAGACTGTGGGAAGACTTTATCACTGTTGGTGGACTCTCCGTTCTTCCTCAAGTGAGCTTCTTTACCATACACCCCAAAGTTTTGGTTTTGTTAAATAGTTTCCATGGATGTTTGATCCGAGTTAGTTACACACTACATTGTGAATTTTGAGATTGCAGATCATGTGGTCAACTTTTGTCCCTCTGGTGCCAAATAGTATATTGCCTGGGACGACTGCTTTTGTTATTGCTGTAGCGGCTGTGATCATGGTAAGCTTTCAAGCACTCCTGCTTCAGTTTCCTTCTCCCCTTTGTTTTCCCTGTAAGTAGCCTCTAGGATATATTTTTCAGTCATTTCAGTCACTATATAACCTCTAGCCTATTTTTCAAAACAATTTTAACAGATTGTCACTTTTATCAGCTTAGATAATATCCACAGGATTTGAAAGGTAAATTACACTTGACTAGAAACCAAGTTATTGCCAGAGTTGTAGTCGCTGGAACTGAATTGTTCTACAAACGCTGACTACATTTTCGAACTTTATAGACCTTTGATGTAACATTGAGCTAGCTGCCGACTCCAAACCCTTTATCGTTGCAGCTTTCCTTGTGATCTATCTTTGGTTTTATGCACCAAAACACATGTCAGGATATAGGATTTTTCAGTTATAAAAAGAAGGAAAGGGTGGTCTTATCGCTGTAGATGATTTTTCCAGAGGCTTTTTTTTTCTATAGGTCTGTGTTTGGTTTCTCTGACATCTAATTCCTGAGCTTATAGTTACTTCCTTCAAAAGAACTCTTAAATACGTGTAGTTGTTCTTTGTCTGGATGAAGTTTTCTTCTTTTCTTTTAATTTCCCCCTGCTAAGAATGCAGGCTCGAACGGGGAAACTCTCAGAGGAAGGTGTTAGGTTTGTTGGGTCTTTATCTGGATGGACAGCAACACTTATGTTCATGTGGATGCCAGTTTCCCAAATGGTATAAACGGCTTCTCTCTTTCTTTGAATTTTCTGTCCTAAATGCTATATCTGATGTTCTTCTTCGACCATTTCAGTGGACAAACTTCCTAAACCCAGACAACATAAAAGGCTTATCACCCATCACAATGGTACTTGCGATGATGGGAAACGGGCTTATGATCCCACGAGCATTATTTATCCGCGATTTGATGTGGTAAAAGCTAAGCTTTCTCAGTTCAAAGCCCTTTCAGCTTAAACTATATACTTTCATCCATATTAACAAACTACTACATGTTTGTTCATCAAACTGTGATGCAGGTTCACCGGTTCAATGTGGGCAACTCTCTTTTATGGATATGGGAACATTCTGTGCTTATACATGTAAGCATCCTTGCACACCTCTCTTGAGTACATGAGTTTATCAATAATCCCGTGATTCTTCAAATGCAGGTTAAACTGCACCAGCAAGTCATTCTTTGCGGCTGCCACAATTGGTTTGATCTCATGGATAGGTTTGTTTTCCACATCAAATGTGAAATGTTCATAGAAAAAAAACTTGATTGTTTTGATTGTGTGTAAAAACAGGAGTTGCTTTGTGGAGAGATGCAATGGCTTATGGTCACAACTCCCCGTTTAGATCACTGAAGGAGCTGGTTTATGGGCCGTAACACAATAGAGTTAAAACTCCGTTTGCTTCAAGCTAGCAAGTACATAAGGGTTACTTGTTTGTGTCAAGGTACTCAAGGACCAAGTCCATTGTATTATATCCAAGTTCTTGTATAAAACGAATACTCAATGCTACTATTATTAACTTTTCATTGAATCATAATAGCTGAACTACCAGATGTTATAAGCCAAGTAAGCATCGCTCCGAAACTTATGGGTTTAAATGTTTATATTTATCTAGCACCTATGGAAACAGCGACAAAAGCTCTGAATCTAGGAAGAGAATGGAACAATGCACAACAACAGATTCAATCGGTGAAGAAAGTGATACTTGCATCAAGAAGATCGACAGGAAACAATGGTGAAAGCAGCACCTACACGACATGTAGATCAGATGCGGCATATGATAAGAGATCAAAACGGGCAGGAATCGCTTGGATCTTCTCTAATGGAAACGGAACTCACCTCAGCCATGGTTCAGCTACGCTTGAATCGATCACCACGCCACTAGTAGCGGAAGCAATTGCGCTCCGATCTGGTCTCCTCTCTGCATTGGAACTTGAGCACCAAAAGCTCAAAGCTTTCTCTGACAACCTAACGCTCATCAGAGCCATCAACAACGACATGCAGGTAAAAGAGATTTTTGGTATTGTCAAAGATATCCAAAGGATCTCATCTGTGTTTGTCGAGATATCGTTCTCTCATCTCTACCGATCGCTGAATGTGGAAGCGGATCGTTTAGCAAAACTCTCTCTATTTCCTTCTCGTGTATGTTACCCATCCATGGGCTAAAACCACTCTGGGCCTGAGGCCATTTTCTAATTTAAAGAGCAAGTGTTACAAAAAAAAAAAAGCCTAGTTAGATGTGCATTAAATTTCATTGAATAATGTCTTGAGAGAAATAGAGTTCTTCATTATACATGGGGATGGATGGGCTTGTTATCTACTAATAATCAAATTTTTGTCAAAGGTGTAGAGATTCAGGTTCTAAAGCTTATAGTAGCTAATATTATGTGCAAGTTGCCAATTTAGATTGGCTATGTATGGATTAAATGTTTTTATTATATTGCAAGCAATATTGAGATTGTGTAAACGTAGCAAATCTTGAATTTATTGGGGAAATAAACAAAAATTAAAAACACTCGAGAGTATTCATTGAGAGATATACTACTCCAATGTTCAGTTACATGAATTATAATATGGATAGTTACTTAGAACCAAATCATATTGAAAAAAACATTAGAAATTTCAAAAATAAGACGATGGGATGGCAAATACTACCATTCTAGAAAACTTTGGCAACATCCTTCATAAGTCCAGGATTGGCAGATGCAAACTCGGTGAATTCCTGAAACGATATGTTTCCATCACCATCAGTATCGATTTTAGCCATCATACGAGTCACGTCATCAGGGGTCACCGAGCCAAGTTTCTTAAGAGCTTCTTCAAGTTCGGCTGCTGATATTTTACCATCGCCGTCAGTGTCAAATTTCTTGAATATACGTTCGTGCTCAGCATCAGCCATAATGTGTTTAAAGATGATTTTCCTTTTTGGTAGATAAAACAAAGAAGCATCAAATTATATAAGAATTTGAGTGACAAAAAAAGTTGAGGATGTGCTTTTAATTAGGAACTTTTGGAGGAGAATAACAATGAACAACCATTGAATTCAAATGGTCCGAGTTAAAACTAATTAATTTACCAGAATTAGGATGTGACTTGGTCTTTCACAAATTTTAGAAATGTTCAGGGTTTGCATGTTTCTTGGAATCAGTAACTATGAAAGAGGTATATAGGCAATCCAGCACTTCGTCGTGGTGGTGCAAGTGGTTCTAACCCTAAGTATCCCTTGACATGCAATCCAAAGACCCGGCAGAATCAGCATACTCGAGGATGTAGCATTAGTAGTAGATGTCGTCGTGGTGTTCTTCAATATCCGATTAAGTCTAATGTATCATAGTTTTATGTCAAAAAAACAACGCGAATGCATTCATATCTTTGTAGCACAACAATAATGTGGTATCTCATATAGTACAAAAGATCATTATATAAAAATTCATACAAACTTACTAAATGTCAGTTAAAAAAAACTTACTAAATGTCGCGAAAAGACACAAAATTAGATTTATCTGTTTCTTTTTCTTTTTTACTGGTAAAGTTAGGGGTGTTCAATCCGGATATCGGTTCGGTTTAGGTTCGGTTTTTTT
>NC_027749.1:4304625-4349272 GCF_000695525.1 Brassica oleracea var. oleracea | reverse complement strand
TTCATTTATTAAAAATATCAAATAAATGAACAAAAACGTAAAAATGCTTCTACCATCAAATAAAATCATCAAATCTATAATTAAAATCAGAGCCTGAAATTTTGAAAATAAAAATATGAAACAAAACAGAAACATGAAAGAAAAGTTTTTCCACTCTTCCATATTTAGTGTTCATTAAAGTCATGTTTTTTCGATTGAACACGAAACTCTGTTTGTTTATAGATAAGAAGAAAGTTGTGAAAAAATTTCATTAATTATTTTTCATCAAATTTATCATCTTCATATTAATTTAGTGAATACTAAAATAAAACGAAAAGATAAAAAAAAAAACTTAGAAAATAAGATGTTTGAATTGCGATGTATTTCTACAAATTATATAAGGTTCTTTATTACTATAAAATTAAGGTAATAGTTATTAACACAAATTTAACTTATATCACAAATAGATTTTCATGTATTGTTATAAAATAGATACATATTTACATGTTTCTATTTTTAATCGGTTTTGTTCGGTTTATTCGGTTTAATCGGTTATATACCAAACCATATCCAAATCCTACGGTTTTTATAAAACTATATCCATTCGGTTTATATGGTATATACCAAAACCAAACCATATTGTCTATTTCGGTTCGGTTCGGTTCTGTTCGGTACGGTTCGGTTTTACCATATTGAACAGCCCTAGGTAAAGTTCACTGTAAAAAAATATGTTTTTAAAAAACTTCTGTAAATTCACATAAAATAATATAGATGAATTGAGTCCTTTACTAATGAGAAATTGATTGAAATCTCATTAATTGGATAGGATAGAGAAATTAGTTGAAATACTAAGTTGGTTATCATCACTGTTTTGAAACCCGACCCGGATCCGCGGTTGAACCGGTAAACCCGGTGACCCAGAAAAAATCCGGTTTGAATTTTGTGAAAACCCCAATATTTAGAAACCCGCAAAGCCCAGAACCCGATACCGGTTGAAACAATAAATAACTTTTACTTTTTTTTCAGTTTTTAATTATGTTTTTAGATTATGTTTTATATTCCAAGTTTCCAATTAAAAAGTTAGGTGCTAACAAAAAAAAGTTAGGTTTTCTCTTTTCAGTTTTATATTTGTGATTTTTAGATTTTGACGAAGATTTCACTATACCACCTGAAGAAAATGAAGTGAACGATGGTATAGAGAACCAAAATTAGTTGATGTGATATGGTGTTTGTTATTTCCGTTATTGACAATTTATTACAATGATCTTTTACTTTTCGTTTTCTTTGGATTTGAAGTTTAATGTAAATATTTATGAATTTTATGTCTTAATTTTTTTAGATGTCATAACTCTTACCTTCTTACAGAAAATTTTAAATAGTATAAACTATTTTTTGATATTTTGTATGTCAAATGAAAATAAAAATATAAAAACTAAAGTTAAGTATTTTCTAAATAATTTTAAACATAAAACATATACATATCCAAACTATTATTTTATGTTTTAAAAAATATTTAGAAAATATTAAACTTTAATTTCTATATTTTTATTTTCATAGCTAATATATTATTATATAATAAAATTTATTTATTTATTAACTCGTGGTTCACCCGCGGTTGATCTAATGACCCAGCGATCAGGTAACTCGTCTGGTTCAGTGTCCGGGTCGGGTTTAAAAACATTGGTTATCATCTTTCAAAAATATATTAACATTTGAATTTATGGTTTATCACTTTATTGATTATTGTTTAGTGTTTTGTATTTAGGAGGTGGAATTAGATTTATAAGCTTATGTAAATAATTTTTAAACATTTATAAATTATTTAGAATAGTTAATTTTATATTTTCCGTAATAATACAAATACCACATTCATAGTATCACTTTTCATGTTTACACTAACCACTTGTATTCTTACTTTTAATGAAGGATAAAAGACACTTATACCCTTATGGTTAACTAATCTAGACTTATGGTTTAGAGTTGAGGGGTGAAGTAGGTTTTTGGAATATGGAATTTAGAATTTTAATAAATATATAAATAAATACTTAAAAAAATATAAAAAAATAAAAAAAAATTTAACAAATAGTTTCAAACATAATTTTCGATTTTCAAAAAGAAATTTTGAAAAAAAAGTCAAAAAATCAATTCAAAAATAAAAAAAAAATATAAAAAATTAGAATTTGAAAAAGTATAATTCAAAAACGTTTATGTTTTATTTATTTTTTATTATTTATTATTTATTATTTATTTATTAAAATAATTAATTATTATATATATAGAAAACAAGGATATAAGAGTCTTTTGCCACTTAACGAAGAAAATATTTTTGAAAATATCTCTTTAGTGGTAGTAAAGATGAAAAGTGGTATCGTGAAAGTGGTAAACATGAAATTTTTCCTAAACTTAAAGTATTTATAAAAATAATTATCATTTAAAAGTAAATTAAGAAAATAGACAAAATTTGAGGTAAGATTAGAATTCTTCCAAATAGATAAAATATATTAACATTTGGATTAAGAATTTTTGGTTAAGGTTTAATATTCAGGAAGTGAAGTTAGGATTATAATCTTCTATAAATAAATGATTTAAAATGGTCAGTTTAATCTTATCTCATTGCTACTTATGAAAATAGTCTCTTCAAAAATAAATTTTGAAATGATATTAAGTTTTACGTTAAATTAGAATTTCTCCATTATTAATGTTTCTAAGGTGCTTAGTTCGAACTTTAAGATGAGAAATTGCTACAAATAATACATTCATATTACTACTTTTCATGTTTACACTAAACACTGTTACCATTATTTTTAATGAAGGTAAAAGATACTTATATCTTAGGGTTACTTAGGGTTTAAAGTTGAGGGAGTGGGGTAGAGTTTTAAGAATGTGAAATTTAGGATTCTAATAAATATATAAATAAATGTTTAAAATATATAATTTTTTTAAAAAAAAATAGTTTCAAATATAATTTTCGATTTTCAAAAAAGAATTTTGAAAAAAAAGAAAAAAAGAAAATTTCCAAAAAATAAATTCAAAAAAAAATTATAAAAAAATTCGAATTTGAAAAAGTATAATTCGAAAACATAAAAAAAAAATTATTTATTTATTTAAATAATAGTTTACTATATAACAAGAGTATAAGAATTTTTTGACACGAACAAATTATTTTTGAAAATGGGGTAAATACCAAAAGTGGTAACACTGGACATAAAATTTCGTCTTTGATTGGCACTTTACTTTTGAACGAAATAAGATGTTCCTGCGAAGAGTCTCTCCTCTCTTCTCTATCATAGCCAAAAGGTTGGTTCTGCGGTGTATCAATTTCATCTGTAATTCCATAGAGCGACAACAATCTCCCTTTCAGTCAACACCCAAACGAGTTCGAAGCTAACATATTTTGTTGTTTATGCAAGTGTAGATCACAAAGTCGCTTCCTTTCGAGTCCGGCTAACTCTTCTCAAAACTGGACATTTCGCCACTACCTACAAGGTTTCATTCTTCGACTCTGTTCGTACCGCTTGACTTTTAAATATAGTAGTAGACAAGGTGTTTGTTGAAATGCCGCAGAGAGAGACAAAGACAGAGAGTTTTATTTGTTCACGGCTCTTTTAAAGTTGCGTTTTTTTTTGTTTGTTGGAAAAAATGATAAAAAAACTGGGATACACTGTTGGTAAGAAGCTAACACAAGTTAGTTATTATTAGAGCACGATTAACTCGAGGTTCTTAAGATCTTATCGGAAGTTAAAGAAACTGTTTCTTAATTTTTAACTAAAAAAGCTAAGAACTAGTTCTTAATAAGGACTTTAAGAACAGGTTCTTAGCTTTTTTAGTTAAAAATTAAGAAACAGTTTCATAATTTCCGCTAAAAACCCCATTCTAAAAACTCCGGGTTAATCATGGTCTTAGTCAGGACCTAACATGAACCGTTGCATAATCAAATCCATAAAGAAACTACAAACAAACAAACAAACAAACTTCCTTTGATATTTGATTACTTGTTTGTAATGTTTAAATCGATTGTGTATAGGTTAGTTTCAATACTCCTTTGTGTTGGTTATTAACTGGTTCTAGTCACAGTTTAGTTGTTTCATTCTCTTGCAGCTACTCGTTCATACGCAAGTGGAGGACGTAAAGACTACAATCTCTTTGGTAATGTCAAACCTGGCGATGCTGACTTCAGAAAAGCCTGGGAGAAAGATATGAAGAAGGATGGTGATGATGATGATACTCTATGGTCAGCAAGTGAAGAAGACGAAGCTAATGACAGTGGAAGAAACCGTTTAGAGAAAGAAGTTAAGAAAGCTAGGCAACAAGCTAAAGCCTCCTCAGATCTAATCGACGCAGACGACAGTGACGAGCTATACAGTGTTTGGTCCGGAAGCGACGAGGAGAAAACGTTATGGACCGGCGACGAAGGCGACGACGACGACGATATTCCGACAGAGCCACACCCAAACGAAGCATCTGACAAGTACTTGGACAAGTTGTTCGAGTTCGAGGAGAAGCCAAAGTACAGAACAATCTCAGAGCTGTTGAAATCCGAGAACGAGCCCGAGGAGCTTTCGCCTGGTAAGCAGGCGAGGAAGCTCGCCGTTGAGAACGCGCTGAAGAAGCTGAACAAAGGGCCTGACGGGCGTTACACTAACGTGTGGGAAGTGATGAGCGATGTCGACGTTCTGATTGGTGCGTTTGAGAATATTATCTCAGGGCCTGAGTATGAGGAGCTGAGGAAAGGTGGACCCAAGAGGTTGAACATGCAGTTTTTCAAGGATATACAAACAAAGATGAGAGATCCAAACTTCAAATTCACGCCTGAGATTAAGTTGAAGCCTAAGAGTAAACTGGTGCCTAGGAAGAAATGGCAGAAGGCTCAGTCTAGAAGAAGGAAAGCTCAGAAGCGGTAACAAGCTCATTGCCTGTTCAAGGAAACTAATAGATTTTAACAGGTAAACTCACTCTTATCATATTGACAGCTTAACTCTTAGTGATTCAAGTACCAAATCTATATCTGTAATTTGGTTGATTCAGAGTAAATCTTTGTAGGGTTAGAAGAATGCCAGCTTCAACATGAATGACTGTTTAATCTTCTGTAAAGAATCGGTACCGCGATTGAACAGCTTTACTTTGTGTGATTCTTGGGGAAACTTTATATTCCTTTCTACTAAAGAAAGAAGCTTTTGAACGAAAAGCTAAAGATGCGTTGGTCCCTATTGGACATTTTTGTTGGAATAATACAGCTTTTCTGGCATTTTGATCTTCAAAAGTTTTTTTTTTTTTTTTTTTTTTTGGTGTTTAAAAGTTGGAACTTGTAATGTTGACACTCTCTTGCCATTTGAAGCTTAACAAATCACAAGATGCTGATTTTGTGTCTCTTCCTAATATTCTTGTTTATTAATTTGTCCTAGTTTTTGATCTGCACGTCCACGCGGATGTTATATCAATATTTTTTATAGTTTTTGATAGTATATATTTTTGACATTTATTGGTATTAAATATTAATTTGATATATCATTTATTCAGAATTTTGTTTTGCCTATATGGAGTAATTTTATTTATTGTGTCAAGCCAACAATTGGATTAATTGCTTATATATACTCTCTCCGTTTCAGTATAAATGTCATTATAACATAACATTTTTATTTTAAAATAAGTGTCGTCTTAAAATTTCAATGCAAAACTTATTTATAAGATTTTCCTGTTTATTTTTTTATTGGTTGAAATATGGTTAGGTGTATAGTTAATTGTGTTTTTTATTTTGGAAATATACAAAATCACTTGTTTTCTTAATAGGTGTACATAAATTTAAAACGACAATTAAAATGAAACATATGAAATATTTGTCTTATTTAATTTACATTGGCATATAGTTATATAAAATTGCATGAACTAACATATGTAAGCAGCCATTTTTACATGGGATTGTAAAGCTTTAGTTATTAAATAACAAATAATGAGGAGTAGACTATAATATCATACATAATATTTTGATGATCAATTATTTCCATTTGCTAAAACAGGGAAAATATCCGAAAATAAGACTTTTTATATAATATAAGGATTTATATAATATCAGAAAATAAAATAACTCACGAGTCTATGTATACAAAGTTATTTTCATTTCCTATTTTCAGAATATACAAAGTATAAGGTTTAGAAAGTATATAATATACAAAGGGAAAATTTAATGGTTACCATTTTCATGGTACCAATTTTCATCTTTACCATCACTAAAGGAACATTTTCAAAAAAACTTTCTTCATTAATTGGCAAAAGACTCATATACCCTTATTCTTTATATATATAATAAATTATTTTTAAATAAAAAAATAGAAAATAATTTAATATAATATATTTTTTTTATGTTTTCGAATTAGACTTTTTCAAATTATATTTTTTTTATAATTTTTTTTTGATTTTTTTTTTGCAAAATTTCTTTTTGAATATCAAAATTTAGGTTTCAAACAATTTTTTAATTTTTTTAATTTTTAATTTTTTAATATTTTTCAAGTATTTATTTATATATTTATTAGAATCTTAAATTTCACATTTCAAAAACCATACATCACCCCTCAACTCTAAGCTCTAAGTTTAGATTAGTTAGTCATAGAGTTATAAGTGTTTTTTACCTTCAATTTTAGTGTAAACATAAAAAGTGGTAATATGAATGTGGTATTTGTGAGAATTTTTCATATACAAACTTTATCTATAACGTTTAGAAAAGGGGTCCAAGTTATTTTAATTTCCTATTAACGATTCTATTATTAATTAATATATATCATAGCGTTTTTAAATATTGTTTCTATTAGTTTTGGAATATTTTGATTTTTAATATAATATTAGATTTTCTTGTGGTAAGTAAGCGATTGTAATCTCTTAGGTTTTTAAGGTATAGCTATATTTTAGGAATTTGATAGTTATACATTAATCATGTCATAAATAGTAGAAACAATTTTAGGAAGTAAATAATATTGTTAGTGATCTAATCGTAGAAAAAATAAACGATTTTGATCTATTGTGTTCGTACCTAAACTATATAATAACATAGGGAAGACGAGCTATTTCCCCACGAGAAGTATCGCATAGCCCCATATGTCTCCCAAAACTATGCCTCGTTCTACATATCCCCGAGATTAAAGTTCGAAACCTATTACCCCATCAAAGTAACGATGAACACTTAAACCTACATGATATGAAAGATCGAAATCGCTAACCCCATAAAATTCAATTAGTCGGTTTACTGTATTGAATTAAAACCAAAAGCTTCATAAAACCCACAGTAAACCAATTGATGACCCGATTAAGACCCGATTACCTCTTCTAAACCAATAATTGGAAACCCAGAACCAGTTAACCCTTTAACCCGAGATCCATATACCCGAAAGATTTAATTTAACGATTGAAATCAGAAACCCTAATTCTCCGAATCGCAATTGAGAAGAGAATAAGGAAATTAAAGGCCGAGAACGAAGATCGAAGAAGAGACAGAGTTCGATGGCTTCAGTCGTTGATGTAGATGCTGGAGGTGGTGAAACCTTCGACGAAGAAGCAGAAGAAAGAGATCAGGTTGAAATCGAGCAACTGGTCGGAGAGTTCGTTGACGAGTCTTCAGTTCGACATGACCAGATTCCTGAGAGTGATGACGAGGAAGAGAAAGGCTTGAAGAAGAAGCCCACAGAGGTTACTCACATCAGACGCGGTGATGGGAGTTTGTACAAGAACCAGACATTCTTAAATGATGTTGCTTTCAAAGACTCGGTTCTTGACTATGCACTCAAGACAGGCCGAAATATCCAGCAATACAGGTATGATAAAGAAAAAATAGGGTTCAAGTGTGTTGGTTCTAATGATGGAGAAGGTTGTGGATGGAAAATCTATGCATCAGTTCTTCCGAGTGATAATGTGTGGAAAGTTAGAGTATTTGTTGAGAACCATTCTTGTGTGCCTAATGGAGAGTGTTCAATGCTGAAAGTGCCACATATTGCTAGATTGTTTGTTGACAAAATCAGGGAAGAACCGGAGTATTATATGCCTATGAAGATTGAAGAAGTGGTTCAAGAGAAATGGAGGATCACGGTTTCGAGGCCTCAGTGCCAAGCTGCTAGAAATAAGGCGATGAAGTGGATTGAGTATGAGTATGATCATCAGTTTGCTCGTCTTCGAGATTACGCCGCTGAGTTGATTGGATCAAACAAAGACTCGACTGTGGTGATTGACACTTTGAGAAATAAGAAGGGACAAGATGAGTTCAATAGGTTTTATGTTTGCTTTGACAACATAAGAAGAACATGGAAGGAGACTTGTAGACCCTTGATTGGTCTGGATGGATGTTTTGTTAAACACAAGATCAAAGGTCAAGTGCTGGTTGCATTAGGAAGAGACGCAGATAATGCCATATATCCAGTGGCATGGGGAGTAGTTCAAGTGGAAAATACCGATAATTGGTTATGGTTTGTGAGAATGGTAAAGAAGGACTTAGGACTCAATGATGGCGAGGGATTTATTCTAATCTCTGATCGTCAAAAGGTAAATATGCTTGATTCTAGGATTTTTTTTTTAGTTAACATGTTTGATTTTCAGGTATATGATTAGTTAACATGGACTGATTCTCGGTTTTGATTTAATGCAGGGACTGATTAGTGCTGTCCAACAGGAGCTTCCTAAAATAGAGCATAGGATGTGCGTGAGACACATCTATGGAAATCTGAAGAAAAAGCATGGGAGTAAAAGCGACATGAAGCCTTACATATGGAGGTTAGCTTGGAGTTACAACAAAGCAGAGTAATCTTGATAGGATTTTTAATTATGATGTTGGTGTATACGATGATGTTCAGAAGACAAATCCAAAGTCATGGTGCAGAGCATTCTACAGGTTGGGGCCGTGTTGTGAAGATGTTGAAAATAACTCGACGGAGTCTTTCAACAACACTATTACGAAGGCTAGAGATATGCCATTTGTGCCTATGCTAGAGAGTATAAGAAGACTTGCCATGGCTCGCATTGCAAAGCGATCTGTTATCTCTCATTCTCACAAAGGTATGAAGTTATTATGTTTGTGTTTTCTAGTGAAAAATCGGCAATTTAACAGACTTTGTGATGATGTTTTGTTTGTATTTTCAGGGACGTGTACACCTTATGTGACAGATTTTCTTAAGGAAGAGAAGAAGGATGCTTCGCTTTGCAAAGTTACAAGAAGCACCAACGGAATGTATGAAGTTAACCTGATCACAACAGGGGCTCCAGACATTCATATTCCACCTGAGCCAGACCAACCGGGGAGGAAGAAGGTCACTAAGGCCGACAAAAAAAGGAAGAAAGGTGTGAACGAGTCTCCAACCAAGAAGCAACCAAAACATAAAAAACGGATTATGCATTGTGGAATATGTGGCCAACCTGATCACAATTCGAGGTTCCATACGAAAAATAAGGTTTGTTTTACTCCTACTCAAGTTGCTTCTCAAAGATGGATTCACTAATAACCTTCTTTAACTCGCAGACTTCTCAAGGTGCTCCTACTCAAGTTGCTTCTCAAGGTTCTTCTCAGGTTGCTTCTCCAGCTGCTTCTCAAGGTTCTTCTCAGGTTGCTTCTCCAGCTGGTGCTCATATCATTCATGGGTATGAAGATATGTGTTGATGGTCTCGAGTTGAGATGGTGTTTTGGTAGTGTTTTCTGACTCGGCTGGTGTGTTTTTTATGTCTCGACTTTTGTGTTGTCATGTGACTTAACTTTTGTGGTGTCTTGTGTCTTGTTCTTTGTGGTTTGAACTTGTCTAGCATGTGTTTTTTAACTCTTTTGTCGGCTTGGATGGTGGTCAAATTGTGTTTGTTTAACACTTTCTTTTGTTCAAACCAATGTTATTTAAAATTTTAAAGTGGCCAACTTGTGTTTGTTTATGTTATCTTTGCCTCTTTTCAATGAATATGACAACAAAACACAACGATCATAAAAGGTTAGGATAACATTGGATACCAATGAAACACAACAAGTACACAACAAGTTCATCCATTTTGTTCATACAAGATCGACCAAAAGCAATAATCTAACCACTTGAACATATTACTTAGCACTAAAAACCAACAACCTCAATCATTTTCTTCTCATCACATTCACCATTTTCTTATGCATAACTCCATGATTCCTAGCACACCCACACATCCAACAATACCTACTATCATCATTCTCTTCATGTTGCCTTTGCCTTCAGCTAACAACGCTTGTACCTTATCACATAGCTCCTTATCCACCTTCGTTTGTATCTCTCTCAACTCTTGCTCGAGTCTTGGGGTTTTGAATTCAAGAGTTTCAACCTCATTTATCAGTGCCTCATCAATCCACTTGAAGATGTGATTATCATTCTCAAGCTACCACATTTTTTCACCATATAACAAACAACAATACACCTTATAAGAATCGATTTCAGACAACACCATAGCTTATAAAAACTGATTTCAAAACAAATAACAAACAACAGCTCACCTTCTTTCTTGCAGCAGTAGCACAACGGTAGTACCTTCGGTACGGATTTTTGTCAGATTTGGACATGAGAGGAACAGTTTCATCACCACACCAACACTTCTTCGGAATTCCCATGACCACTCCACCCCAACGACGATAAGCGTTTCCTCCGGTCGATGCTCCTGAGGTATTCGACGAAGCCCCTGACATTTTCTTCTCTGTAGCTTCAATCTAGAGAAACAATTTTAGGGTTCTTGATTGAAATCGATTTTGGGGATTCTGTTTTCTCGGGTGTATTTAAGTTGGGTGAGCAATGTCGGGTCGAGTTAAGTTCGTTTGGTTGGGTTTTATTTCGTTTTGGTTTAGTTTTGTTCTGTTTATTATAAGACAACCCGGATTTTATATTAGGTTTACAGAAACCGTGAGAAAACCAATATTGGTGGGGTAATAGGTTTCGAACTTTAATCTTGGGGATATATAGAACGAGGCATAGTTTTGGGAGACATCTGGTGCTATGCGATACTTCTCGTGGAGAAATAGCTCGTCTTCCCAACTATATAATATTAAACTTCTTCATATTCAACGTATGTTTAACTCTGAGTACAATGATCAATTTGTGATGAATTAGAGTTAGTTTTCTGATAAGTTGAGTTTAGGTTTACAGACGTTTTTTCTTTGGTAAACTAATTTAATTGACCAAACAATTGAATTGGAGGAGAAAGAACAAACGAAGTAGTGGAGGAGTATTTAAAAAAATAATCGGTTACTTTTATTAGAATAATATAATAAATTATTGGACTGTGTAAAATGTATCGATTTAATTAAGGTATGTGATGGTCAAAAGAAAGTAATTAGATTGTCTATCGAACAGATTGGTTTAGCGATTTTATTAGTCTGCAAAATTAATGGACTAAGGAATGTGTAAAACTACTCCGTTTTGGCATGCCATTGTAATTATTGAAGAAATTTAGGATTAAATCAAATTTGTACTTCACTTTTAATAGATTATAGATTCTCATCAAAGTATTTCCTAAAGAAATTACTCAAGTAGACAAGTTCACCAACGTTGGCTGTTTAATTGGTCTATTATTTTCATATTATAAACTGTTTTGGCTAATTAAATTTATTATTGTTCAAAAATATTATTTAAATATAGTTTAACTAATCATAAAACATTTCAACTGATTATACATGACTAAATAGAGATAAAAAATACATGGCAATATGAACACAACTTGTAATTCGAAAAATATATATATATTTAAACGGGAATCCACTAAGCTCAGGGGTTATTAATTTGACTGCTTCGAATATCACTCAACTAAATATGTATAAATAAATAATGCTCGAATAGGATACTAAACCATGCAGACAAAATGTATCCGTGGTACAACTCACTCTCTCCGTTCTTGCACTTTTGGTGGTGGTTTAAGGTTAGATTCTTTTATACATTCCTGGAGGACCAACGCATTTTTTGGCTAACATTTGATGATAATGCCAAAACAATACTTTATAATCGAAAGAAATGCTTCAAAAGATCTAGCGACAAGTAATCATAGGTACAATCTTAATATCAAGGCCACAGTTTTTTTTTGAGTTTATGTTTGTGTTACCATGTTATATGGTAGACAGAGTTTGAGAAAGTCTGTTGGGAGTAAGATAGATTGTATAATCAACACCAACACTCCAAAACAGAAAAAAATAACCATAAATATTTTTGAATCATTTTTAGCTTGATTCCGTTCGAAAATTGTCTCTGTAGTATTACATAGCCTCTGCATTACCTTTACTATAATAGAATAGTACCAAAAGTAGATGTGTATAACAACACACAAACACAAAAAAAATACACGTAATATGTATCTTGTTCGCACAAACTTCACATGATGGAACAAGCGGCCTGGACGTTGTCGTCACTGAAGAGTGAAACGTAGTTCTCACCAGGTGTGTTTGCAGCTGGAAACGCTTGTGTGGGGTTGCGGATGTGGCCTGCGGGGGCACGTTTGTCGTACATGCCAGTGTCAAATGGGTAGTAGACCATATGCTGAGGTATGTAAGGCCAAAACTCTGCCTTCTTCCCTGTGCTCTTCACTCTCTTCAACACCTTGTTTGGGTCCACGTGACCGTTCACCGTTATCCGGCTCTGTTTCCGGTTTACCTCCACTGATTTCACGCCTGTACCCGTCGGTTCCAAACATAAAACAAAAAAAAAAGAAGTAATCATTGGTCTAAAATGATATGTATTCTGAACAAAAGCAAATATGAATAAACGTTTACAACATATGACTACATCATGATTTTAAAATATTGAAAGAAAAAACTTAATTGAATATATAACTTACAGCTAGTAGAATTATACGCAAATTATTTTACTTACTTTAAGATACTTAAGATATTAGAATTATCATGTTAAAAAATATATTTCTGGCTCTCTTTTTTTGAAGCATGTATTCCTGACTTTTTGAATCATAATCTTTTCAAAACAGAAGTTTTTGTAGTTTTTTTTCCAAGCAAATGATGAGTAATTATAAGTTATATTTGGGGAAGCTATGAAATTGTAATTTTAAGAGAAGCATCCTCTAGACATTATTTGTGAAGTGATTTCACACATGTCATCTCCACAATCATTTTCACTAAAAAATGTGACATGACATACTAGAATTGATGACATGGCATGTGGTTAAATGTGACATGGCAACTACATTTAATGTTAATTTCAATTTTTGGTAACTTTTGATAATATCATAATAACTCATAAATCATCATTAAAATAAATTTATTCAAATATGGCATTAAATAATATGATAATAGAAATATGCAATATTTTAAAAAATTTGAAATATTATTTAAGTATATTTTTATAATCATATAATTTTTATTATTAATTTTTTTAAAAAAAATTATACAATCTTTTTTCAAAAATTAAAATTTTAATCATAATATCAATTTATTTCTTTTTGATATCTACAAATTTTAGAAATTCTGTTTAGTTTTATATTTTGATAATTATCAAAAAAAGTTATATCAATTTTATTTTATTTTATACAAGTTAATTTAATATATCTTAACCAAAATAAATAAATAAAAATCTATCTAAATTATTCTTTTAAATATAACTTAAATACAATTTTAAATAAATTAAATTATTTATTTTATCTTAATTTTATGTTGAATTAAATTAGTAATTATATTAAAATATTGGTTTAAAATAATAAAATTTAAAACGTTAACAAAATTTTATTTTTAAATATAATTTAAATTTGAAATTTTATTGTTGCACATAGTACAAGAAAACACCTAGTAAAAATCTTTAAAAGAGAAATTAAAGCAGAGAGAATAAAGAAAATGGAAACAAAAAGAGAAAAGAAAAAAGAGAGATTGGCGCAAAGTTTTGATTCAAAGCCAGTGAGAGATGAGAAAGAGAACCTTTCATGCGACGAACCACGTTTCTAACTCTTCTTTCACAACCATCACAATCCATTTTCACCTTGATATCCACTGTCTACAAAAACCCATTCATTAACATTACTAAAATAAACATCCAAAATTATATAAGTAACACTTAACATCCATTCATTACCGTTGTTTTAATTTAATATTACTTTATTATTTTATTGCATCATGTATGTCATCTCTGATGTACCGATACATATAACACGACTAAGTTTCAGGAAGGAAAGTTTTATTTATTTATTTTGAATAAAGAAGGAAAGTGTTCATTGCTGGCTTTCGTGTGTACAATCGCATTTGTGTTAATATAATTCTGATGACAAAAAAAAAATACATATCTTTCATGCACACGAACGTGATCATGTTCTATAACATAACGCATGAATTTTATGCACACACAAAACGTACTAGCATAAAGTTTTGGAGTTAACCCAAATTGATTGGAATATATATGTACATAGATAATAGAGTATTGTTTTACATAAATAACCAAAAAGTCAAGAAGTAAAGATGATAAGAGAAGAACAAACCTGCAATGGTTTACGCTTGGTTTTGGCATTAGAGTATGTATAAGAACAGAAGCTAGAGATATAATCAAATGCACCCATTCCTTTCTTCGCCAAAATACTATGTATTAATATATAATCAAATGGGTATCAATATATATATTTCATGTGTTTGTATATGTGTATGAGTGTGCGTCTGTGTGTATATATATATTGGGACAGAAGAAGAAAGAGCTTGTCTTATAGAGAAGGAGAAGAGAGTAACGTGACATGCATTCAAGATTCCATGTTATATAGGCTTTCTTCGAAAATATTAGTGGTCTATTTTCATTTAAAAGAATGTAACTATTTCCCACGAGAATGTTGTAGAAGAAAAGGTGTATTAAGAACAGAAAGTGGTAAGGGAAATGAACAACAATAAATTAATAAAAAATTAATTTATAAGAAATGAATCTTCTCCTGAAACTCAGTTTTCAATTCGAAGTCGAAATTGATGAAACTGAAAGAGCAATATAATTAAGCTAAATAGCTATTTTGATATTATAAAAGTGTCACTTTCTTCTTTATTGTAGTGAGAAATGATGTGCTACAAAGCTCTTTTATTGGCCTTACTAAACAACGTTCCTTTTCTATTGGCATTTGCTTTGGTTTCGGTTCAAAGACCATGAATTGCCTAATATGATTCCCTCAACTCAGAAACCATTAAAGTGTAATGTTAAAAAAAAACCCATTAAACTTTATATACATACTATTATAAGATGTAAGCATGGGCATAAAAACCGAAAACCGAACCGCAACCGAACCGAAAAACCGAATCCGAAACCGAACCAAAGTTCAAAGATAACCGAACGGTTCTTATATTTCTATAACCGAAAAACCGAAACCGAACCGGAACCGAACCGAGAACCGAATGAGTACCCGAATATCCGAAATAAAATTTATATACCTAAAAATATTAATTATATTTAGTATTAAAAATACTAAAAATTCAAAACTCACTACTTATATACCGAACTATCCAAAAAATCAAAATACTTGAATATTTTTTTTTATCTAGAGTAATTTAAATTATCCAAATTATCCTAAAGAACCGAATTACCCGAATAGTTTTTATCCAAAATATTAAAATTTATCCGAATTATCCTATTTATATCCAAAAAAATCCCCAATAAATTATTTTTTACCCCGAATCATCCAAAATTAACCGAAAAAACCGGAACCGAACCGTAACTGAATTGAAACCACAAATTTATCGTATATTAGTCGGTTCTTATAATTGTTATCTGAACCGATCCGAAACCGAAAAGAACCGAACCGGACCCAAATCCGAACCGAATTTCACAGATAACCGAATGGTTTCTATATCTCTATAACCGAAAAACCAAAAACCAAAAACCGAAAGAACCGAGCCGGAACCGAACCGAACGTCCCGGACTATAAGATGCGTTAATCAAAACGAAAATGAACGATGACCTTTATTTATTGTTTGACTAAAATCATTGAACTATGCTAAAACTTTAGATGCTTTATGCCACAGTGTGATGTTGAGTTACAAATGATCTCTGACCTTCCCTTTTTCTATAATTGTGTATATTATAACATATGGTTCGTGAATGATGGTTGCGTGAGTTTTAGGTTGTTCTGATCATGAAACTATAAAATAAATATGTACATATATACATCGTACCATATGATATGAAGTGAATATAGTATTATGGTGATGATCAAATTGACATTAAATTTCAGTTAATATACGGAGAGTACATTATACGCTGACATGACGTTGAACCCATGCAGCCATGCTTATTTTTGTATAATTTATAAGTTAACTTTGTACTGAAGATTTAGAATCTTCCATCTATGTATACCTCTTTGTTTTCTTCCTTGAATGAATGCAATGAGAAAAATAATAATAAGTTAACTTTATACTGAAACATATCAGATAATTTTTAAATCGCTCGTAGAATCTAAGCGACTTGTGTTGGATAGTTCTTGATTTGACTATGTGGTCTTTACAGCTTTAAATCAACCGTTGATTTTTGTCATTAGCTATCAGAATCCAAATGAATTGTCACAATTTTGTTTTAGAATAACTGCAACTGGATAGTGTAGGATTTTTAAAGCAAAGCCCATAGTCCAGACCGTCAACTTATACTATACGAATTCGAACTATTGTATTTTTGGTTCGGATAATAATAATACTAAAATAAGATGGATGAACTTGCTTTTTTTTTTTTTTTTTTTTTTTTTTTTTTTTTTTTTTTGGGATACAGATGGATGAACTTGCTAAAAATTGGAGTTGACAAATGAAAAACCATGCTTCTACTCAGACAGGTGGGATAAACCACTTGCCCAAAATACTTCTCAGACAGAGTATGGTTATTTAATTTTATGACAAATTTGTTTGTATGCCATATCTGACAGAGCCTGTGATGCAATCTTCTACTCGCAAGTCTTTTATGTCAACAACACATAAAAGCATCCCAAGAAACTCTTATTACAAACTTAGCACCGTACAATCTCAAAAATCTTTTTAACACATAAGAAGAACGAAAGAGTGTTTGTAACTCCAGCTTGATCCTAGACGCCTCTTAAACCTGCTGCAACAGTCTCTGGCAGTGTCTTAGTAGCGGTCATGGCGTCTGCAACATGGTTAATACATATATGTTTAAATGCAACCAAGCAGTTAATAATATGTTTTCTTGATCAAAGTTTACCTGCTGCGGTGATCATAATCCCTGTGTCTTTCCCTAGACCGGGACCGGTCCCGCCGGCTTCTTGAGTCATAGTTTCTGTCATATTCACGGTGGTCATGATGCCTGTCACGATCTCTACTCCTACGGTCAACATCTCTCCCACGGTCACGGCTATCCCCTCTGTCTCTATCTCTACTTGATTCTCGCTCTCTGCTCCTCTCCTTTGACCTGAGATTGGTAGTTTTTCAGCAAAAATGTTAAGGAAGCAAACCAAGAGCAAGCTTAGAAAAGTAAACCTCCTTTCTTCCACCCGTTCCTTGTGAACTTTGTTCTTTTCCTCCTGAAGAAAACATAAAGAACGCAACTTAACTATACAGTCTACATTTTTAGTATAAAACTGAATGAACCAAAAACCGATAGTATATAAACTGAACCAAACCAAAGTAAATATGGTTTAAAACTTTTAATATAGTAGATATTTTTTGTGAACCGAAAAAATTGAACCAAAACCGAATAGAAATCCGGATTGAACACCCCCAGTAGTAAATTATATTGTTTGTTATTATTACCTGAAGCTCTGCTAATTTGTCACGGATCAGCATGTAACCCAAATGAAGCTTCCCTCCAAAATGATCAGCTAACCGACGATCACTAAAGGCACCACAAAAGATTTTTCACATAAATCACAAGTTGGTGACATAGATATAGTTTAAAGCTCCATTATTTATCTCTAACAGGCACAATAAATCAAGAAAGAACGCACATTTATTAGCTGCAATAAGTAATCCTCGTTAAACTGGGCGCAAAAAGCCTGCTGCTGGTGAAAAGGAGGGTACAATAGCCGGTGTCAAAATAATGAACCACTTGCAACTCAGGAATCTATTATTACTAAGCTAAACGCTCAAGAAGCTATAACGCATAATTTAATTATTTTCAAAGTAACAAAACTTAACTTGTCATAAATGCTCAAAAATGCTCCGCATATGTCACATAGTCGCAGCTTCTGGTCTGTCTGAGACAACAAAGTAACAAAGAGTGAGGCCTATTGCATGCGTGCTTTAAAAAAAAAAAAAGAATTCTCTATTCAAATTTCAAAAATACCATCATTTATTTTTGGATACTAGAAACAGGACTTATCTCTCTTGAACATTCTAAAATCATCAGACTAAACAAACTATACAAAACTAACAGGAATCATGAACTTTGAGAGCCTCTATGAGTTGAGCAGTAAATTTCGATAAGGTGATATTGACTTACAATACGCACATCAGCAGCAGTGAACTTGGTTGAATCCACAACAGGTTCTTGCCTAGGAGTAAGCTGAAACATATAACATCACAAAACTCTTAGGAACTAATATTATAAGACAAAGAAAAAGCATGCCGAGCTATTCAAGAAAAGAGAGATCCCTATTTCAACAGACTCATAAACAACTCCATCATCATCTATTGTGCAGTTACTCGAAGATAAATAAGTGGCAAACAGAAAACTAATTTAAGAAAGAGAACAAACCTTCTTAAGAGCTTCAGCCTCTTCTAGTGCTTTCTGCGCCTCATCAACCATTCCTTGTTCCCCTGAATATAGATTTAAAAAAAAAAAAACAGAAGCCGCAGTATTAAACCACTACATTGGTCACTTTAAGAACATCAAAACCACCACATATAGCGAAAGAGATACGAAGATAGAGGATATCCCCTTACCAAACTCTTCAGCTTTCTTTAATTTTTCATTGATCATCTCTTGAGTGCGAGGATCAGGTGGAGGTAATGATGCAGCTGGCTGCTGAGCTGGGATGGGCTGTGGCAAGGACGCCCTATCTTTGTTGAATGCCTCCAACAGCAGCACAGCCTGTGGAGAAACAAGACAAAGGACTTGACTGTTAATAAATTACCAGACACCACAAAATAGCAAAAGCATCTAATCACAGACCTGTAAGTCAGCTCTCTTAGTCCTCATCTCTTCAACTAACTCAAGAGCTCTAATCTTCAAATCCGTTTTTCCTTCAAGATCTGCAATGTAACATCATCATTTTAAAAGATTAATTAATAGCTTTTCCGAAGAGCAAGCAGATAGAACATTTAATGGTCAATTAAGGAGCTTAAAAGACAAAAATATTTATATTACCATGCAGGTCTGCTTCATTCATCTTCTCTTTGATTTGTTTTGACAGCTCAATAATTTCAGGTGACTGCAGTAAAACAAATGAAATGATGAGGAAAAGCCTAAGTTAAACAATAAGACTAAGACTTAGATCATCATCACCTGAGTAACTTCGGTGACAGAAATAGCAATGGCAGCTTTGGCATCCTCTTCCTGAAGACGCTTAAGAGCCCTACCAATCTTCCTATCACACTCAACAATAAGCCTGTCTATTGCATCTTCCAACTCCCTATCGTAGTTATCAACACCTTTTGCCTTTGCTTCTCCATATCTAAGCAAGAGTTAAAGGCGACACAGTACAAATGAAAGAAATAAAGTTCCACTGCACATAAGAAGAGGAAGAGACACTACATAATAAAAAGGATACTCTTTCCTCAGCTGCAAAGAGTGCACCTTTGGGCAAGGACCCATATCCATTTTCTGATATAATAATAACAATAAAAAACCCAAATTAGCAAATCAGTGAGCCAATGCACTCTGAATCTTTCAAAATACAATTAAAGTGATTCTTAAGCTCTTTTCACTATGGACGATAAAGTTAGGGTTTTTTGAGATACTAATTGAAAACCCATTAAGCCCAAGAAGAAGACATGGGCATCGAGGATATACAACTCACCGTCAATTGGAAGAGCTCGTGAGGGCAGAGACCAGATAAGTAGAGACGACAGACATCGCGGTCGTAGTATTTGCGATTCACCTCCGTCACATCGCCGTTTCGGTTAGCTCCCATGAGCACATCCAGCTGCTTTCTCATGGCGTCCATCTTCGTTTTGCCTCTTTGAATCGCGAATCGATCCTCCCTACGGACAGAGATACTATACTGTGTTTCGATTTTTTTTTTCCTGTAATTAGGGTTCAGTCTTTCAGTTATAGTCCCTTAAGATTAAATAATTTGAAATTTTTCCCCAACTAAATTTTTTCGGGCTTAGTTTTACAATTTAAAAGTATTTGAGAGAGAGAGAGGGGGAGGAGGAAACGGCTTATTCATGTCTACGCTATGAAACCAGAAAAAATACATACCCAAACAATATTAATGTGCCAAAACATTCATAAACTAAATAAGAATTTGAATTGCATACCTAAACTCATAATAAATAGCTAAAACATGCCTATAGCCGGTTATACGATGATTTGGACTATTTTTTTAATTTCTTTTGTAGTTTAGTCCCTATAATTCTATTTTTTGTTAATATGCCTTAAATAACTTAAATAATCAAATTTATCGAATTTATAATTTTAATTTAAAAAGTACAATTTTATTTTTTTTACCAGATTTTAATTAAATTTAAATAATAAATTTAATTATTTATCAGAAATTTAGATAGTTATCATTTACAATATATTAATTAATTTAGTTATTAAAGTACGTTATCTACCTTATTAAAACATGAGAATTAATTATAAATAATCTTACTCATATGTAATAATTACAAGAAATAGCACTCAATTTATATTTATATAAAATTTTCTTTACAAATATAGTTCTATGATACAAATCCCAAATGACGCGTCTTGACTGTAGACCCTTACTCAGCAATTATCCGGATCTTGACTGTAGACCCAACCCGGTAGCAACTCTAAGAGCATTATTATTGGGGTCCCTTAGGGCATGATTAACCATGGTTTCTTAACCGAGGTTTTTAACTTATGATTTGACACTTTTTTTGTTTTTTGTTTTGTTTTTTACACTTTTCAGCTAAGAGACGACTCTTATATCTCTTATTTAAGAGACGGTTCTTAACTTTTCTTAGTTAAAATCTAAGAAAAGCTAAGAACCGTATCTTATCTGAAGCTAAGAACCCTAGTTAAGAGATTGGGGTCAATGATGGTCTTAAGTGGGTTGCTTAAGTTAATTATGATTAAAAAAATAAAAATTACTTATTTATTTAAGAAACATCGCTTAATTAGGAGGAGGAAGAAACGTTGCTTACTGGACACGTGTCACAATCTCGTACTCTCTCTCATCTCTATCTCTCTCCCGGCTTCATGAAATCCGTCGGTTTCGAATCCAAATCGCTGTGATTGATCTCTTGAGGAGAGCGAGCCTGTTCTCGGAAGAGGAAGGAGATGCGAACGAAGGAGGTGGCGATTTCCCGGAGCCACCGGAGGAAGCTAAGCTCTTTGTCGGAAATTTGGCTTACGATGTTGATAGCCAAGCCTTGGCTACGCTCTTTGAGCAAGCTGGTACTGTTGAAATCGCTGAGGTGAATAAAAGTTGTGTATGTTCTATGATACAAATCCCAAATGACGCGTCTTGACTGTAGACCCTTACTCAGCAATTATCCGGATCTTGACTGTAGACCCAACCCGGTAGCAACTCTAAGAGCATTATTATTGGGGTCCCTTAGGGCATGATTAACCATGGTTTCTTAACCGGGGTTTTTAACTTATGATTTGACATTTTTTGTTTTTTTTTTGTTTTTTACACTTTTCAGCTAAGAGACGACTCTTATATCTCTTATTTAAGAGACGGTTCTTAACTTTTCTTAGTTAAAATCTAAGAAAAGCTAAGAACCGTCTCTTATCCGAAGCTAAGAACCCCAGTTAAGAGACTGGAGTCAATGATGGTCTTAAGTGGGTTGCTTAAGTTAATTATGATTAAAAAATAAAAATTACTTATTTATTTAAGAAACATCGCTTAATTAGGAGGAGGAAGAAACGTTGCTTACTGGACACGTGTCACAATCTCGTACTCTCTCTCATCTCTATCTCTCTCCCGGCTTCATGAAATCCGTCGGTTTCGAATCCAAATCGCTGTGATTGATCTCTTGAGGAGAGCGAGCCTGTTCTCGGAAGAGGAAGGAGATGCGAACGAAGGAGGTGGCGATTTCCCGGAGCCACCGGAGGAAGCTAAGCTCTTTGTCGGAAATTTGGCTTACGATGTTGATAGCCAAGCCTTGGCTACGCTCTTTGAGCAAGCTGGTACTGTTGAAATCGCTGAGGTGAATAAAAGTTGTGTATGTTCTATGATACAAATCCCAAATGACGCGTCTTGACTGTAGACCCTTACTCAGCAATTATCCGGATCTTGACTGTAGACCCAACCCGGTAGCAACTCTAAGAGCATTATTATTGGGGTCCCTTAGGGCATGATTAACCATGGTTTCTTAACCGAGGTTTTTAACTTATGATTTGACACTTTTTTTGTTTTTTGTTTTGTTTTTTACACTTTTCAGCTAAGAGACGACTCTTATATCTCTTATTTAAGAGACGGTTCTTAACTTTTCTTAGTTAAAATCTAAGAAAAGCTAAGAACCGTATCTTATCTGAAGCTAAGAACCCTAGTTAAGAGATTGGGGTCAATGATGGTCTTAAGTGGGTTGCTTAAGTTAATTATGATTAAAAAAATAAAAATTACTTATTTATTTAAGAAACATCGCTTAATTAGGAGGAGGAAGAAACGTTGCTTACTGGACACGTGTCACAATCTCGTACTCTCTCTCATCTCTATCTCTCTCCCGGCTTCATGAAATCCGTCGGTTTCGAATCCAAATCGCTGTGATTGATCTCTTGAGGAGAGCGAGCCTGTTCTCGGAAGAGGAAGGAGATGCGAACGAAGGAGGTGGCGATTTCCCGGAGCCACCGGAGGAAGCTAAGCTCTTTGTCAGAAATTTGGCTTACGATGTTGATAGCCAAGCCTTGGCTATGCTCTTTGAGCAAGCTGGTACTGTTGAAATCGCTGAGGTGAATAAAAGTTGTGTATGTTCTGTGATACAAATCCCAAACGACACGTCTTCTGTTCAATCCTCTGCTCCATCTTCTTCTTCGTCCATCAGCATTTTTTTTCTTTCAACTGAGCATTCTCGTGGTGTATAATAAAACCATGAATGATCAAGATGGAGACTGGAATTATCATCTCAGGATCCTAAGCAATAGCGCACGTGATTCCACAGATCCTGCTTCCGATCCATCCGTGCTACAATCAGTAAGCAATAGCGCACGTGATTCCACAGATCCTGCTTCCGATCCATCCGTGCTACAATCAGTAAGCATCGAACAATTTTCTCTCGATTTCCAAAGGAATCATCTTTCGTGATTTATGTTAAGGTCATGTATGTTTTGTGCATTACAATTTGAATCAACTGTGAGTCAAAATGGATGAGAGAAGATCAAGTTCTTGGCTTTTAAGTGTTTGAAGCATATCTGGTTTGAGAGAGTTTTCGTAGTGATGAGAATTGTGTGGATTGAGTTTGTATCTGTTGACATCAGATGATGTTCCATTGTTTTGGTTTTGAGTATATATGTGTGTAGTTTATGTTATTCTAAGCTTTCACTTGTATTCAACTTCAAGTAGTAGCATGTCTTGTGGTGGTTCATAATTAGCGTTATTTGCTCTTAATCCAATCAAAGTTTTCATCTTTCTGCTTGAAGGAGTTGGGGGTTTCTGTAACTTCTGATTGTGTGTTTAATCCAATCTATGCTTCCATGGATAGGGTCAGATCACCGTCCTCTATTACAAATCTCATTCCAAAAGGACCAGGTTTTGTCATTCATCCTGACATTTATGTGAAAGATATTTTCCTTGCATGCAAGAAGAAATATTCAATCTCTTGTCCTCTTCAAGGTTGTCAAGCAGAAGTTGAGTGGGACGCGATCGAGAACCTAACGGTAAGGAAAAAGAACAGGTACGATGAGTATGTCCTGAGATCTTACCTCAAGAAAAGCAAGAAACAGATCACCATTGGAGAAAAGCAAGAAACAAATCACCTCGAAAAAGAACAGGTATGATGCAGCCTTGAGTCACACAACCCTGTGACATGCAACAACGCCTCTGATTGGTTGTCTAGAGACTTAAAGAAGTTCAGCGTTTCCTGGAGCGAAACCAACACGAAGCTTTGTCCTCGTTGCCAATCACCATTGGAGATTTTTTGTGGTTCAGGATCCGTCTGGTTCGTGTCTTGTGCCAACTGCAGGTAAAAACAAATCTTTAGAGTATTAAGTTTCTCTATTAAAGTGTGTTTCTTTGTCTTGTTTTAGTGGTTATTGATGTTGGGAGTGTATGCAGTCAAAAGAATCCCATGAAACGGAATCAGGAACCTATGGAGACTGTGTTGAACCGGTAACGGAGCAGGATGCACTCGAGAAGGGAGCAGAAGTGGTGGATACTTCGTGTTTGGATCGGTGGGAGGCGTGTAAAGCTTGTCAAGAGCTTCTCAGAGACTTTAAAGGAGGAAAAAAAAAAGGCCTTGTCTGAAACTACTCTTGACGAGGTTACTTGTTTCTTACACTCTTTGGAGATTTTGTTTGTTTGTTTGTTTGGATCCTGAATGCGAAGCTTCTTCTTATGTGATGGTTAAAGCAATATGGTAATAATCAAAGGCTAAGGTGCAATGTTCTTTATGTGATTATCCTAAAATATTTAATAATTTTTTTTATTAAGAACCATTAATTAAGAGATTAGCATTGGAGCACATAAATGTTGAAATCTGTGAACTAAGTCTCTTAACTAACATTTTCTATTTAAAAAGTACTTAAGAGATCCTAAGGGGATCTTTGGGTTAATTACGTTCTAATGGACCCGAATATTAAGGCAAGCATTTTGGGCTTTTTGAGTTAACCAAAGTTTTATTTTACAATTTTTAATGGTGCTTCTAATTTGGGTTCTTGAGTTGTCACAAGTGAGGATTCCTCTGAAAACCAAAATTCAACTAAAGAATGTCATATTAAGACCATTTTCAACCCACGTCTATTTCTATTTCTATATTTTCCCCTAAAATAGAAAAACTCTATTATAGAGGTGAAAATGCTCCAATGTATGCCTCTATAAAAGAGTTCCTCTATTTATAGGGGAAAATATATAGAGATATGATATTTCTACCTATAATAGAGTTTTTCTATTTTAGGGGAAAATATAGAGGTGTACATTGGAGATGCTCTAAAAAGTGAATCCTTAGACCATCTCCAACCCACCCCTATTTTTATTTCTATATTTTCTCCTAAAATAGAGAAACTCTATTATAGAGGTGAAAATGCTCCAATGTATGCCTCTATAAAAGAGTTCCTCTATTTATAGGGGAAAATATATAGAGATATGATATTTCTACCTATAATAGAGTTTTTCTATTTTAGGGGAAATCTATATTTTCCTCTAAAATAGAGGAACTCTATTATAGAGGCATACATTGGACCATTTTCACTTCTATAATAGATATTTCTATTTTAGAAGAAAATATAGAGGTGGACATTGGAGATGCTCTTAGCGTTATGTTTCATCGTAAAGAGTTCGACTTTCTGTAAAAAAAAAAGTTCCAATCATAACCTTGCCTTATGTATGCGCATGCCAATTTAACATTCCGTCAATTATGAAAAATCCGAAGGAAAGAAGGATTTTTCTTTTCCAAGATATATATATATATATATATAATTCTGCCAAAAAAGATATATATATATATATATATAATTAGATACGAAAAGTAAAAGTAATCTAAAAGAAAAATGAGATGTGTCAGTCATGCAAACTTGCAAAGAATGGTTGTAATGTAGAGCGGAAATACAAGAACTCCCCCGCTTTAACCGGGGAAAAAGCTGTTCTTGTATAAAAAATGAAAAGTGAAATGGTTGATTTATTTGTCTTGATAAAAAATATAAAAAATAGAGCATAAATAATAATAATATGGCAATGACACTGGTTGGTGCAATTGCAATGTGCTAATGTTATGGGTTTTCGTACCCCGAAAACAGACGTTTGCAGACCCTTATCATTTCCACATTCGTCTTTACATTACAGAAGATAAAATATTGCGTAATATATGAGAAATTCCTTATATAGAAGGTCTAAATATGAAAGCACTATAAACCCTAATCTCAATCAACAAGACCTCTTTTGATTTAAAATGTTAATCAACAAGAAACGATATTTTGATTTAACTAAACATGTGTATCTTAGACGAAAAACTGAATAAAGTATAAAAATACTTCTGATAAAAATACTTCTGAATAAGAACATGCATGTTACTACTGTTAGTGTGCATATATATAGTAAAAATGTGCATGTAAATGCACAACGAATGGGTGCAAAGTAAAGGGTTTAGAGCATCTCCAAAACATGAATTTCAAAACTTTATATTTGAAGTTTAAATGTGTTCTTCTCAAAAAACAAAACTTCAAACTCAATTTCAAAACTATTTGTATTTTATAATATGATCCTTATATTTGTCATAACTAATTTAAATTCATAAAACCTTTGTAAATAACTAGTACATATATAAATATATTACAACAATATTAATTAATAAAATATAAAATTTTAAACAAAATAACTTAATTAATATTAAGCTTCAAGCAAAATACTATATTATTCCATAAAGTGATTTTCGTAATGCATATATTATTCCAAAATACTAGTGCATTTCGAAGTAAAAATGGCTCTCCTCATATTTAATCTGTAGATTAGAGATAAAAATTGTTGAAATCGGATGATATTAATATTTGTAAATACATTAGATCAGAATAAAAAAAGTAAAAGAGAAACATAAAATATTGCTAAAAGACTAATTTTAATCGATGATATTAATACTCGTGAATATATTCAATATGAACAAGAAAGGATTGTACGAAAAGACATCATCATCAACAACAACAACAACAACAACCATCTCCAGTTACACAAAAAAATTGGACAATATTTGGAAATTTTGAAGGTTCTGAACCAAACTTACATAACTATTAGTATTGTTGTATATTCAAATTTGTGTAATAGTTATGTCTTCATGTATTTTTTAAAAGCCTTTTTTTTAATTTGTTAAGTTTCTTTTATATATTTTGTTATCTAAATCTAGTTTTAAATATTTTAAACGTTATTTTAAAGTTTTATTTAATTTTATGTGTAAACTTAAATTTTGTAAACAAAACTTAAAATATTTATGAGATATTATTTTATAAGGATTAAAACAATAAACAAAAAAATATTTATGAATTATAAATATGATGTGTAATTGTAAAGACCAAAATGAAAATAAAAATATGAAACTTCAAATTTGAAATTTTGAGTAGTGAAACTTCAAATATAAAGTTTTAATCCTCAAAACTTCAAATTTAAAGTTTTGAAGTTTTTTTTGGAAAGCAAAAAATTTCATATTTGAAGTTATTGGGTGTTTTTCTTGGAGATGATGGTGGATGAATGGTAGAACAGCAGCACTGCAGCAGTTGCATTTATACTGACAAATACCTCAAACTCATCCATCTGATTTTTCAATAAGTCAGTTTCAACTACCAGAACATTTTTTTCTAACTTTCTTCCTTTTTGGTTATGTTTACTAGTTCAAACCAAAACAAGCTGTAACTGCTAGGTCTCACTTCCTTTCATTCCTTGTTTTCTCTTTTTTCAAAATTAAATATATATTTTTTTCAGAGATCAAAAAGACATTGAAATTTGCAGAACGAGACTATTACGGTAAAAAGAACTCATCTTTAGTAACAAAAAAATAGACAGTTCCTCCCATGATTTCAAACAAGAATTTCTTTTATGATGAACAATCGTTCATGAAAATAGAACAAAAAAAGAATCCAGATCATTTTTGGAGTGGTGAAAAACCTTGTGGTTTCTTCTCCAACGAACAACCGTCGTTTCTTCGCCAACGGAAATTCCATTGTCGGCGACCTCAAACCCTAAGCTCCATTCCGACATAGCTCTACCGCTATCCACGTCAAGGTCAAATCTTCTCCTCCTCGCCGTGGTCGTCATGCTCGGGACCAGAGTTGTGGACATTGGAATCGTCGGCACTTTAGTCGCAGATCGAAGAGAAAGCTTCACTGGAGCAACAATGGTCAAGTTTTGATTATTTGCACATCTGGTCTTCCAACTCTTGTTTATTCTCAAATTTGTCTCAAAATTCTATTATGTTCATGAATATTTTCCGAAACTTTTAATTGTGCAATCCATACCAAGCAAATATTCTTATTTTGGAACATTGGTCCATGCCGTTTTGTTTCATTTCGTTTATGCCCCAGATGTTTCTGATTGGAAAATAAATCCTTTTGATTTGATCCCATAATTTATATGTTCACACTGATGAATTGTCTATGTTACTTTGTACACAAAATATCATTGATGTTGTCTATAATAGAAACAAACATAAAACTCCAAAAGAATATCAATGATTTTGGGTGTCCATGTGGACATCAACTATATTGTAGATGACCGGTATAAATGATTTAAATGAAGTTCCAAATTTTCATTTTTACATTATATCATAACTTGAGCAATGTCTACATGTACACATGTGATTTGTCTTCTTTTTCTGAACAACTATACTAAAAACTATTAAAATCACCATCATAACTTGATCAATGTATAAATAAATCGATGTACATATTTTTTGCTCTAAGTTGGAAAACCTACATGTTTCATGTTTATGTATAGGAGGATAGTGAAATTATATGGCGTTCATGTATTATTGTACAAGTTAATTTGTGTACATGTGAATTATTGTACATTTGGATAATAAAAAACTTGTGTATGTGGTATAGTGTACACGTCAAATGGCTTTAAAAGTTATAGTTTCAATTTTTTTGGACAAGTTTGAGTGAACACAAGTACATGGTTGATTAGAAACTGTGTACAATTAGTAGGTTGTGTACGTAAATGTATCTAGTATACATGACGCATACTAATAAAGAAGTCCACTGGTACATGTATCGTTTAACAAATGACAAGGGGTGTGATGGCCAATGTAATGAACATATAATAGAATCGAAGAGTGGTTTCGTGGGAAATTGTGTACATTTGTTGTGTAGTATACATAACTGTGTACAAATATTTATGTGTATCGTTGTACATGTATTTCTGTGTATCGGTGTACATGGTTATGTGTTAAACGGTGTACAGTATAACCGATGTATATCTATGATCTGTGTACATAAATTTTTGGGACATATTAGTGAATAAAATTTTGTTTTACTTGTGATCTTGTATGCAATTGTGGTGCAGTTTATTTATATATAAAGAACACATGTAGTGTACACATGTACACATTTTGAATGATACTTGAAAGCTACTCAGTGTGTCAAATATCATCAACGTGTACACATGTATTTTATTGTCCACGTGTACACTATTATACCCAAAGATACATGTACACCGATTCATTTGTACATTTCTCAAATTATGATATTTAATAATTTTATGTACATATATGTTATATTACATTTAAATTCATGTTTACATATTATAGGGATTGAATTGAACAATTAAAACTTTTTGGACAATTAAAAGGGATGTATTTGAAAATTTGATAGCTTGGGCCAAATTGATAATAACCTAACAAATAAAGGACCAAATGTAAAAATGTGAGAAAAGCTTCATTGTTGCACGAGCTTCACTATGCAACACCGCAGTGGATTCCGACCATCACACCCACCATGACATACTATCACAGCCCAAGAAGGCTGAGTTGTGCGGAGTACGACGTGGAAGACGAAGCTTGGTCGTCTTGATTTATGGCGAAGGAGAAGACAAACCGCAATCGAACTGAGGTTCATCAGAGTCACAGATGAGGACTAGGAAGCACGGCGAAGAGGAGTTGTAAAAGAAGAGAAGATGAGATTGTGTTTTTGTTTTATGAACTGAAAAAAAAACAAAATCTGAAAAAGAAAAGAAGAGAAAGAAGATGAGAAATTAGTGGATCCTACAGATTGTGTTCTAGTTATACTTTAGTTAGTAGTTGATGGAATATATTAGTAAAAGTTAAGAGAAAATATCATAGGAGCAGAAACTGTTTTATTGTGATATAAAAAACTTAAAACTGCGTTTTAGTGTTAATAACTCAACTATTTTCCTCTTCTTTTATTACTCTTCCTCATTTTCTACCTACATACAGGTTTTATTATTTTTGGCCACACGCTCTTGTCAGTTGTAGATATCTTCATCGACAGGTGTTTCCATTTGTTTTCAGAGGGATTCTACAAGTCTTTTCTTACATCAATAAGTTTTTTTTTTTTCCATCTAGAAATTTATATTAAACAGGGCTAAAGCCCAAAAATCTTACAAAACCCATACACATTGGACATTCAACAAATCAAACATAGAGACCGAAAACCTCTGCCTTCTCTCTAAAAAGTCCCCACCGTGCCCATTCGGCCGGCCGACGGAGTGGGCTCCTTATGCCACCGTCGGCCCGGTTTCCTCCTGTTCCCCTCCGTTTTCCGTTCTTTTGTTTCCTAGTCTAAGGCTTTTTCTTTTTTTTTTTAGTAGATCTAGTGTTTCCGGCGTTGCGCTTTTCTCGAGGCGGACGTTTGGTTCTTGTAACCGCCGTGGCTCCTTTCTCAGGTGAACGGTCGGCTTTTGTTACCGCCGTGGCTCCTTACTCAGGTGAACGGGCGGCTTTAGTTATCTTGGAAGGCGGAGGCTCGTTTTGCTCCGGTTGTTTGTGGGTGGTGTCTCGGTGTCGGTTTGAGGCGTCGATGGGGAGTTATCCCTTTGAATGAAGCGTCGGTGGAGTTAGGGTTTGGGGTCTTTATGCTCCGGTTCGCGATTCACTTGTCTAGGGTTTGAAGTGGTTCAAAGGCCGAGGAGATCTCGATAGATCGATGGAATCTCTCTATGGAATCTCCCGGCGTGAAGACAGGGGGGTGTCGAAAGGGGTTGGTTTCGTCGGAGGCTCGTCTGTTTCCGAGATCCGATGAAACGCGTTTTCAGTTTGATGATTGTTCCGGCGGTGCTGTGGCGGAGATGGACAAGTTGAGGCGGTTGTGTTGTGTGTCGCACTCACTGAGCAGTCTTCTCCTCGATTGGAGCCTCCTTGGTTCGTGCTCCGACCAGATCGTACAGAGATGGAGCGCGGAGGCGGCAGAGCGTCTTAGGCGCTAGGGTTTCCTGGTTTGTGGGCCTTTGGGCCGGTTTGATTTGTTGGGTGTCCAATGTGTATGGGCTTTGTAAGACTTTTGGGCTTTAGCCCTGTTTAATATAAATTTCTACATCAATAAGTTAGCCCCACCACATTAATTTTCCTTTTTCGAAAAAACACCGCTTAAAACTAATTGATATCCTTGTTTGGCTTTGACAAGTAAGACCCCGCAACGGCGGTCCGTCACAGATCCGTGGCCCAAATTCTTAGCTTTTTTACAATTAAAAAATTGTGAATTGGGCTCAGCTTTAGACGGATCGGTACGGATCAGTCCGTAAATAAGGCTTCGAAGGATCAAGTCCTTACTGCACGTGGCATCTTATAAACTCTTATGTGTAATCTTTATATTTAATCATGTTTTTATTTAGGAATTTTTCTATCTTTATGTAAAATTATGGTTTTTATCTTTAATTGTTGTATTTTATGTTTAATTATTGTTTTTATGTTTATTTATAGTATTTTATGTTAAGTTATTCTATTTAATCATCCAATATATAAAAATTATATTTCACTAAACAAAAAAAAATATATTTTTTATTCCTAAAGATTCTAATTTCGGAATCACCATTCTACACACATTTTTCACAAGAGTCTTTAACTATTCAAAAAAAAAAAAAAAAAAAAAACTAATATAATCCTAAGGATTCCACGATGGATATCACCATTGTGGATGCTGTAATAATGGTTTTACACAAAACTCTGAATCTCTGATCATGATATAGCCAGGCCTGGATATAACCAAACCCTCATCCGTCTTTCATTTTAACGTTTTACCATTATTAATACGTGGATGCAGTGAAATCTTATCTAAACAAAAATAACACACATGTAATGCAATGCTATTAGCAAAACAACACAAACACACACATTCAATGAAGTTAGTTTTATCGTGAATGATAAATATATTTACAAGCGAACCAATTATATTTCTTTTATTTTTAGTAGTGTCCCTTCATCAAAACATAAAGTAAATGAATAACGTTTTGAGTTGAGATCAGAAAAAGTTAAACCGTATATCGAAAGTGTAAGAACCTTTATATTCGTATAATTTCACTAATTGAGTGGATATGTTGAAATAATTGGGTACCAAAGGCCTCGGGGTTATTACAGATATGAACAAATTATAAGGAAAATAATATGGTTTTGTAGGTACGAGGCAATTCTCGAACGTGTGTTGGTGGTGTGTTAGATATCGCAAGCATAATAATGGAGGAAAGTGAAATAAATTATAAAATAGACAAAGAGGATCAATTGAATCGTATCTTACCAAATAAAGTCCAAAACTTTTAAATTTGTCTAAACATTTGAAAGATTATAAACACATGCACATGCTCACTATCTTTTCATTGATCCATGTGTATACCCTATTTTTGCCTCCCTAATTACCCTAATTTCCCTAAATCATTTTTAAATTCGATATTAATCGGATAAGCTCAACTACTTTACAACTATCGCTTAGGATGTACATCTCTAGCATCCCCTACTAGTCATCCACCTCTTATGTAATTATGTTAGTTTTAAGTAGTATTACATTTATTTACTTTTTGCGTTTACGATGTTATTATAGTTGGAGGACGAAATTATATTGTGTTTTGAAGCTTTTGGGACGTTTTAATTGGTTGAACAACAGCCACTGGACATTTATTTGTCGGTTATATGTTTAAGTTTGTTCTTATATACTACTCCATATATTTCAAACAGCTATTAAAAATAACAACAGCGAAAATATGATGTATTGCATTTTAAAAAATGATTAGTAGCTGAGATATGACCTTGTATGAAATGATCAAGATCACCTGTGAAGTGAATTACATACTATTAGAGGAACGTATGTTTCGTTTAAAAAGGGAACTATGTAATTCAAATATCCGCTCGCTCGGTCATAGGTTCACACATACACATGTCTCTACCAGACACAGCATCATTGGTTTTAGTTTGACAGCTACTGAGTTTTTGTATTTTACTATTGGTCCTCGTGTTACTCTTTTTATACTTTTGTCCTTTACACTTGACACTAAGAGCATGATTAACCCGAAGTTCTTAGGATATAGTTTTTAGAGGAAGTTAAGAAACTGTTTCTTAACTTCCGCTAAAAGCATCATTATTGGTAGGATGAAGAGAGAGAAAAAAATTTATTGTTTTGTTTTTGTTTTTTTTGTTTTTTTCTAGTCGTTGGAAAGTAAGGGACATCCCTTAATTAGAGGTTTTTCTCTTTTCTTTCTTCCTGGGTTTCCACCCTCCTCCTCTAAGGAATGATGTCCTAAGAACATCACTCTAAGAATTTTGGGTTAATCGTGGTCTAATCTCATTAAACCAGAGATTTGATTGAAGGGTTTTTCATTTTTGACTGATTAATTAAAATGTCATTTAACCAAACTTGATATTCAATAGATTAGGCAGTTAAATTATTTACTACCCCTACCCTTCAAACCGACCAATACATCTCCACTTTTTTCAAGTACAATGATTTTTTTTTAATTTTCTGAATTTAATTTCAAAATTCGTTTATATAATTGCGCATAATACGTCGCCTCGGAAGAAATGAAACATTATGTTTTTGACTCTTCTTCTTCTTCTTCTTCTTCTTCTTCTTCTTCTCTCTTCATTAAGACCAAAACCTTTTTCTCTTCGTCTTCATGCATGAACCTTAACTAAGTTCTTCTTCTCTAATCTCTCACAAGAACGTTTTAGATCACCTTATGAAATCGATGAATAATAACTGGCTAGGTTTTTCTCTCTCTCCTTATGACCAAAATATACATCGTACAGGCGTCGTCGACTCTTCCACCGCCACAACAGCCGTAGATGTCACGGGGGAGTACTGTTACGATATGACTGCTGCCTCTGCTGAGTCTTCAGCCGTTCAAACATCGTTTCCTTCTCCCTTTGGTGTCGTCCTCGATGCCTTCACCAGAGACAACAATAGTCATTCCCGAGGTTATTGTTTTAGAATTACTTATTTATTTTATTTGTTTCTGTCAAATTTTCTCCTTCTTCCAATGCATAGAACAAAGACTAAGACTCACGCACGCACGTAGCCCTATTTTGTTTTGTCTTTTTTCGTTTTCTTCTCGGGCTTGTTTATTGATTTCATTTCTTTTGAGAATATCCATGTGTGGGGTTTGATGTTTGTTCATTTCTCATGAAATTAAAAGTTTGCCAATCATACATAGATACGAAGTGAAATTATACTTTTCTCATTTATTCAATATATCATAATATATACAATACAATTTAACTTTGTATCCTTTTTTTCGTTCTTACAATGAAGGAGAGAATGAAGACCATTTCGTATATTATAGAACGATGAGGAAATTCAGTTCAACAAACCGTTGATTAGTTACAGAATTCTTTGTTTTGTGTTTCTATATAGATTGGGACATCAATGGTGGTGCATGCAATAACATCCACAGTAATGACCAAAATGAACCAAAACTTGAGAATTTCTTCGGCCGCACCACCACGATTTACAACAACCGCGAAAATGGTGGAGATGGAAATGGTGGTTGTGGAGAAGGAGACGGTTCTGGTGGCTCACTAGGCCTTTCGATGATTAAGACATGGCTGAGGAATCAGCCGGTGTCTAATGTGGATCATCAAGACAATAATGGGAATGCCGCAAGAGGCTTGTCCCTCTCTATGAACTCATCTACTACTTGCGATAGCAACAACTACAACAATAGTAATGTTGTTGTTCAAGAGAAGACCAATGTTGATAGCGTTGATGCTACACCTAAGAAAACTATTGAGAGTTTTGGACAAAGGACGTCTATATATCGCGGTGTTACAAGGTTCTCTTCCTTTATTTAATTTTGATGTCTAAAATGTCGTTTGAACCGTGATTTTCTCGGTAAAGATTGGGGTATTTAATGAATCGGTTGAGAGAGTGCTACCGAATGTTCCTTGATATATATGGGATCATATAGAATACTAACAAAGATATATATATTGGGTATGCTCCATGATGAAATATGTTTGTATTAAATGTTCAGGCATCGGTGGACAGGAAGATATGAGGCACATTTATGGGATAATAGTTGCAAAAGAGAAGGCCAAGCTCGCAAAGGAAGACAAGGTAATAGTAATATTTAATTTATGATTTGTCATTTTTCATACACCTTTTATTTTCCAACTTATCGAGGTTTCTTCTTTTTCATGCGTGTTCTAACCTGATGGTTCTCTACTCAGTTTATTTGGGTAAGTATAAGTTTGACAAAGCTATGAATAAATAATACTGTATAATCCAAGTAGATCTGTAGTCTAATTCATTTTTATCTGATCATGCATGCAGGAGGTTATGACAGAGAAGAAAAAGCAGCTAGGGCGTATGATTTAGCCGCACTCAAGTATTGGGGAACTACCACTACTACTAATTTCCCTGTAAGTCAATTTAATCAGTATTACAACAACTCAGAATTTCAAGCCAATTTTGTTCTTTTTTTTTTCTGGTCTGTTTAGGCTTATAAACCTATTATCTTATTATTAATTTGTATGTTTTTGGTTTGATATCATATGCAGATAAGTGAATATGAGAAAGAGGTAGAAGATATGAACCACATGACGCGGCAAGAGTATGTTGCCTCTCTGCGCAGGTACATAATTAACCGCTGTATTTATTGCTTATGGCATCTATTATATATTCTTCTAGAACCCCATCACCCTCCCGCATACATTCTTTTAATACTTCGTTATTCATGTCTAATATATAATACACATTTAAATATGCAGGAAAAGTAGTGGTTTCTCTCGTGGAGCATCGATTTATCGAGGAGTAACAAGGTAATCCACATAATTGATAACATATACAATATTTAAAGCCTTTTTTTGTCAGATGTATATAAAATACCACATTTTATATAATGAAAATATTCTCCCAATGGGTCCAAAAGGCATCACCAACATGGAAGATGGCAAGCTAGGATCGGAAGAGTCGCCGGTAACAAAGACCTCTACTTGGGAACTTTTGGTAAATTTAATCAATTCTTTAAGAAATTTTTTTTTGTAAGCAATCAAATATATCAATAGATTAACTAAACACTATAATATATACTTAAGTGAACTTTACATATGATATGATGTGATATATGCAGGCACACAAGAAGAGGCTGCAGAGGCATACGACATTGCTGCCATCAAATTTAGAGGATTAACCGCAGTGACTAACTTCGAAATGAGCAGATACAACGTTAAAGCAATCCTCGACAGCCCGAGTCTTCCTATTGGTAGCTCTGCGAAACGTCTCAAGGAAGTTAACCATCTGGTTCCTAGTATGATGATCAATAACGTTTCAGAGAGTGAAAACGATGCTAGCGGTTGGCAAAACGCTGCGGTTCAGCATCATCATGGAATAGATTTGAGCTTATTACAGCAACATCAAGAGAGGTACAATAATTATTACCATGGAGTGACTGCTCGGGCTTATTTTAAAGAAGAGGAAGATCAGCACCATTTCCTGAGCAACTCCAACTCCCAGAGCCTCATGGCTAATATCGATCAGCATAGTTCTGCTTCGGGTGATATGGTTACTGTTTATGGAAATGTCGATGGTTATGGTAGTCATCAAGCACTTGCAATCCCGGTTGGAACATCTCTTAACTGCGATGCTTTGGCCGCTGCTGAGATTGCTTACGACGCAAGAAACCATTATTATTTTGCTCAGCAACAGCAAGGAGGAGGAGGTTTTCCTGTGGGAATTTCGAATAATGTTGGCTCTAATATGTACTTTAATGGGGAAGGTGGTGGAGAAGGGGCGTTTACAGTTTGGAACAACACTTAGGAAAATAGTTAAAGATCTTTAATTAGTGTTTGCTTTGTGTGTTGTGAACAGTTCGATTGAGTTCTATTTCTTGGTAAGTTTCGTGTGACATTTTATTAGTTTCGATTTAATTGGATAAATTTTATAAAGTATGATCACATTTTATTTTATTTTTAACCTACCATTGGAACCATATGTTTATATTCTTTTAGAGCATGTATGTTTAGGGAAGATAAAAAATACAAAGAGACTCAAATTCTGATTTGTCACGTTGGTAACTAATTCCACATGCTCGATTCTTCTCCTACTCTACTCTTTTGTTTTGCTTGACCAGTGACCAACATGAAGCAGAGGATGGTCAGGGCCCCTTCTGTTTCCCTTTGTCAGGCCCAAACGGACCAATTAGAGCCCATCAATTTTCCCATGGGCTTGTATGCAGAAAACTCATATAAAGGCAGGGAACCTAACTTGGCTTGCATTCTCCCCTCACCAAATCTTCCAACTAATTTTAATTTTTTTTAAAAAAAAATACAAGTACTTACAGATCTCTCTTTTGTTGTTGGCATCTTTTATAAAAAATCAGAATAACCATATATATTTTCAGTGTAATCAATAAGTGGGAAAGCGATTAGGACAGTAAAATGATAAGAGACTTTTAAGAAGTGGTGAAGCTTGAGAAAACCGCGACCTTTAAAGGAAGACATATTAGCTAGCTGATGGATGTGAGACTTGAGTTTGCTGCATGAAAACAATATTAAAAAATAATATTAAAAAAAGACGAAAGCTTAGCTTGAAGGCAATGGAGACTATGGAGACTATGCAACAAACTACGTACCATACAGAGAGAGAAACTTAAAAAGGGTTTCATCATCTTCACTGATAAAAGACTTGTTCCTCATATACTGAATGTCCTAGCTTCGGTTTTGTCCTCTCTCACTGCCGCTGATATGGAAGCCAGCGCCGGTCTTGTTGCCGGTTCGCATAACCGTAACGAGCTTGTTGTCATTCACAACCACGAAGAGGTAACTCATAGTCTGATATTAGTTTTTAGTTTTTACAATACAATTAACCAATTTGTAAGTGGACAGAACTTAGGCTAGGGTGAACCTTTAAATTCATCCCACCCTTTAGATCAATCAAAATGACACATAAATTATTAATTAAAAAATATTAAATTAAATAAAAAATAGTTACAAAAAATAAAAACGCTAATTTTAACGACGCTAACGCTTCCAGCTAAATCCTAAACCCTAAATCTTAATTTCTAAACTCTATACCTTAAATTCTAAACCCAAATCTAAACCCCTAAACTCAAACCCTATACCCTAAACCCTAATCCTAGACCCTAAACCCAAACCGTAAATCTTAAACCCAAATTATATACCCTAAACCCACCTTAACCTTAAGTCCAAACAGTAAATCCTAAATCCAAACCGTAAATCCTAAACCCAAAACCTATAACTAAACCCTAATCCTAGACCGAAAACCCAAACGGTAAACCCTAAACCCAAACCCCAAACTTAGATGCTATATGGTTTGGGTTAAGGTTTACGGTTTGAGTTTAGGGTCTAAGACTTGGGTTTAGGGTATATGATTTCGGTTTATAGTCTATTTTTTGGGTTTAAGGTATATAATTTGGGTTTAGGGTCTAGGATTATGGTTTAGGGTATAGGGTTTGGGTTTAGGGGTTTGAATTTGGGTTTAGAATTTAGGGTATAGGGTTTAGAATTTAAAATTTAGGGTTTATGGATACTCTGGAAGCGTTAACGTCGTTAAAATTAGCGTTTTTATTTTTTGTAGTTATTTTTTATTTAATTTAATATTTTTTAATTAATAATTTATGTGTCATTTTGATTGATCTAAAGGGTGGGATGAATTTAAAGGTTCGCCCTAGCCTAAGTTCTGTCCACTTACAAATTGGTTAATTGTATTATCTTAAAGGGTGGGGTGAAAATTAATATTACTTTTATTAAAAATCGTTTTTATATGTAAATATATTTTTTTTGGTTTATGACCTTTTTAATTAGGATTTGAATAAAATACAATTAGCATAAAACAATTTTTTTTATATATTTTTAGGTTTATAATTTAAAAAGGACAATTACAATCTAATCTTTTTTTATTTCTTTACATTTATCTTTTCTTCATGATATTAAGAAAGGAAAATTAGTAATTTTTTTATCGGATGTCCCCGAAGGGACAAAGGAAAATTAGTATTAAATAAATTATTTGTACAAATCGGTTTTGAAATAGGTTTTGTAAAAATTAAAACTAAGATGACTTTTAAAAAAAAATCATTTTATTATAATAAGATTTTCTGTATTGAAGAAATTATTTTAAAACTAGTTTTATTTTACTTTTTTTGTCATCATTCGTTTTATTTTAATAATAATTTAAAAAATCATTTTATTATAATAAGATTGTTTTTTGGTTTGTTTTGACCTTTTTAGTTAGGATTTGAATAAATGAAAATTAACATTATGCGAGTGGAAATATTTTAAAAAGGAAAAAATATGATTTTCTTACAATTATCTTTTATTTTATTATTATGATAGTTGAAAAATAGGAAAATCAGTGTTAAATATTTTTTTAACACATTTCACAGTCTTATTATATAATTGTCATATTCGCGAACATGTTAATTAGTAAATTTGAAGAACCAAATGTTTTGTAAGTTATAATTTAAATATAAGTTAAATTAAAAAAATTCCTTACAAAACATCTGATTGATGATGACTTTTCCATCTTGTTTCTGCTAAGTGCCACGAGAGTTCAGTTAAACAAACCTTCAAGAAGGTATCAAACTTTCTCCGTGCCGAAACGTTTCTAAACAAGAAACATGAACAGCTGAAATTTTTCGATTAACGGTGTTGCTAAGTCATGATACTTTGTATCACCACTCCAGTACATAGGAACAACATGGGATGGTTAACAAGGAAAAGAAAAATGTCCAGATAAAAATTCATTGGATACACAAAATGTTAAGGAAAAAAAAAATAGATTATTTGAGAGACTTAATAACAAATAGAGAGAAAAACAAATCCAACATAGATAAAGGAGGTTTTGGTACTCAGAGGTTGAGAGGTGAAGTATACAAAATGTGACAGTGAAGCTGATGTGGAGGAGGAGGATCCAGTGTCATGACAGGTTCGGACCACAAAATGTTTCCTCTAATCTGGCATGTGTCCTTGTGTCTCTCCAAACAGACCTCCGCACACCAAATCTCTAACTTACGAGGAGCAAGCACGTCCCAGAAGATCAACATGTTGGGACCAGAGTTGCTCAGTTTGTGCCCGGGAAATTTTTCATCGAGTTCAGTTATCTCAAATCCTGCAGCTAGCATCAGCGGTTTGTTGGACTCCCAGAGATCCCCCAAGCGTCCACCATAGTTGACGAGCTTGGAGGCAGCGAGAGTTTCCCAGAGAGACTCCAAGCCCATCACCTCTCTCCACTCCATCACATGGGTGGTTACGGGCCTCTCCCATTCATGTGCCTCACACCACAATATCCGCCCACCTAAGGCACTGCAATACACGATATTATCTATCACGTGCCAACCCTTATAAACTTGGGAAGTTTTCTTATTCCCTTTTTTCCATTTGCTTTCACTTGGTATGTAGGATACACATGCCCCTGCACCATTGATAGCAACCAACTTTTCCTTGTCCTCTTTTATCACTATGCTTTCCCACATTGAGGGACGACTACAATTAGGCGGGGGAATCGGCAGGGCATCCCAAGTCTGCTTCTTTGGGTCGAAAACCTCTCCCCACCTGCTGGAGTTACGGTCATCACACCCTCCAAGTATGTATATCTTCCCGTCCACCACACCAGACGCAGCTGAATATCGAGGCACCCCCATGGAGGGGAGAGTGCTCCACGTGTGAGATCGACAATCCAGGAACATGACACTGGACGAGGCTCTTCCGCCTATCCTTCCACCCATGGGAGCTGCGTCCAGAGGCTGGTAGAAGTAAGACCGCACTGGGACCAGCCGCCGATCAAGGGGTTTTAGGGAGAGGATGAACCAGCCTGGGTTTGGATCTGGAGGGATGCGTAAGCGTAGATGAATGAGGTTTTCTGTGCATCCCAAAAGGGTTCGGAATTTGTACAACTCAGGGGTCGTCAATAGAGATCGGTGCCGCTTGGATACGAGAGATAAGGAAGCGTGTTCGGATCTCGAAACGCGGGCCAGGCAACTTAGAACCATCTCTTCCGGCAGCCCACTACTCGGAGACTGCTTCCGTTTCTTCGCTTGTGATGGATCTTCCTCGGCGTCGCATCGGCTCATCATCATCACCGGGTCCGTTTTTTAATTTGACTCGCTGTTTTATGTTTACGATTTTGCTCATCTCTCACCCTCCATTTATATAAAAGTAGGTGCTTCCTTTTTTCTTTACAAATATTTTCCTTATTTTAGGTTTTCAATAAATATTTTATTTTTCTCTTCAATCGTATCTATTATATTTCCTTTCCAATCCCCCTAGACTATATTTTACAAATTGATTTTCCCACGTATCTTCTCTATAATTAATTTCACAAAACAAATATGGTATGACTACTGAAATAAAATATAACATTGATAATTTCATTTAATTTTGTCTTATATTTTTTTCCAAACTTATTAAAATATGATAATACTTCATATATTACTTTTAATATTGATATTTATTTATGGTAATTTTTTTTAAATATGTGAATAACTCATACATCACCTGTAAAATAAACACATTCATATATAATTATACTCATATACAAATTTCGAAATATTTTTTTTTTATAATTATACAATTTGTATTATTAAATCTTACAAAATATTTTACAATTTTAAAAACAATTAAATATCTAATCGTAAGATCATTAGTTTCTTATATATCTATAAATTTTATAAATATTATTTAGGCTAAATTTTTGATAATTATACAATTTTATATCATTTTTATTAATTTATACAAATTAATTTAATATATATCAAATATATATTAAATATTAGTAAGAAAATAAAAAACGTAAAATAAAATGAATTTTAAAATAATTTCTTCAATAATAAAAATCTTATTATAATAAAATGATTTTTTTTAAAAGTCATCGTAATTCTAATTTTTACAAAACCTATTTCAAAACAGATTTGTAAAAATAATTTATTTAATACTAATTTTCATTTCTTAGTATCACAAAGAAAAGATAAATATAAGAAATAAAAAAAAGATTAGATTGTAATTGGGGGAAATTTCACGGGAAATTGCCAAAAATATAATTTTTCATGTTTACACTAATTAATTTTACCCTAATCTTTAATGAAGGATAAAAAACATTTATAACCTTTGAATTAACTTTGACAAAAAAACATAAGTTTAACTAATCTAAACTTAAAACATCAACTATAAACCCTAAATCTTCAACTCTAAACCTTAAACCATGAAACTTTCAAATCTAAACCCTAAAACATCAAAGGAAACCCTAAACTCTAAATCGAAACTTAAAACATCAACTCTAAACCCTAAAACATGAAACATCAATTCTAAACCATAAACCCCGAAACATCAACTCTAAACCATAAACCCTAAACCTTCAAATCTAAACCCTAAAACATCAAAGGAAACCCTAAACTCTAAATCGAAACTTAAAACATCAACTCTAAACCCTAAAACATGAAACATCAATTCTAAACCATAAACCCCGAAACATCAACTCTAAACCATAAACCCTAAACCTTCAAATCTAAACCCTAAAACATAAACTCTAAATTCTAAACGTAAACCCTAAACACTATATTTTTCTAAAATTCGAACCCTAAACCCTAAAACCATAAACCTTCAAATCTAAACCTTAAAACATCAACTCTAAACCCTAAACCCTAAACTACAACCCTAAACCCTAAAACATCAACTCTAAACCCTAAACCCTAAACTACAACCCTAAACCCTAAAACATCAACTCTAAACCCTAAACCCTAAACTACAACCCTAAACCCTAAAACATCAACTCTAAACCCTAAACCCTAAACTACAACCCTAAACCCTAAAACATCAACTCTAAACCCTAAACCCTAGATTTACGGTTTGGGTTAAGGTTTACGGTTTGAGTTTAGGGTCTAAGACTTGGGTTTAGGGTATATGATTTCTGTTTATAGTCTATTTTTGAGTTTAAGGTATATAATTTGGGTTTAGGGTCTAGGATTAGGGTTTAGGGTATAGGGTTTGGGTTTAGGGGTTTGAATTTGGGTTTAGAATTTAGGGTATAGGGTTTAGAATTTAAGATTTAGGGTTTAGAGTTTCTCTGGAAACGTTAACGTGTTAAAATTAGCGTTTTTATTTTTTGTAGTTATTTTTTATTTAATTTAATATTTTTTAATTAATAATCTATGTGTCATTTTGAATGGTATTAAAGCGTGGGGTGAATTTAAACGTTATTTAAGCAACAAAAATCCAATCAAACACACACAAACAAGAACATGTTAATTAGTTGATATATTTGGGATTAGTTAAGGATTATACGATTACTGTAACAATTAAAGATTACGTTACATACTTGCAAATGATTTTGTTGATATATACTTTTCATGGAACTGAACGTTTAATTTTTATTAATAATTACAGCCGAAGCCTCTGAAGAATCTGGATGGACAATTCTGTGAGATATGTGGAGATCAGATTGGTTTAACAGTTGAAGGAGACCTGTTCGTAGCTTGCAACGAGTGTGGTTTTCCAGCGTGCAGGCCATGCTACGAGTACGAGAGGAGAGAAGGGACGCAGAACTGTCCTCAGTGCAAGACTCGTTACAAGCGTCTCAGAGGAAGCCCAAGAGTGGAAGGAGATGAGGATGAAGAGGATATTGATGATATTGAGCACGAGTTTAATATCGATGATGAACATAACAAGCAGAATCATTCTGCTGAGTCCATGCTCTATGGGAAAATGAGCTATGGAAGAGGTCCTGATGATGATGAGAACGGGAGATTCCCACCTGCTATAGCCGGTGGCCGTAGTAGACATGTACAGAGAAAATCCGCTTTAAATAAAAAAAAATTTCTTATACAAATATATAAGATCAAGTTTGTATATATATATTTTTTTTGTCTCTTTTGGATTTTCTGCAGGTAAGTGGAGAGTTCCCAGTTGGAGGAGAGCATGGGCTTCATAAGCGTATTCACCCATATCCATCTTCTGAAGCTGGTGAGCCTCTCTTCTCATTGTCCTCTATAACTAGTAGTAGCACACAGACAAAATGATGTTGTTAACCATATACTTAGGTACTCATAATATGTGTTTCTGTGGATATAAAAGTTTATTTTGGAAACATTAACATACTTATAGAAATAACATGGACATTCACAGTGATAACTAAGGTCACTTATCATGCAAAAATAACCAAGGTATGAAGCATGTTAGCTAGGTATTTAATTAATTTGGTAGTAGATAATGACATATTTTTGTAAACAATAATATTAGGCTCTTACATTGTTAGGTGAAATTAATCACCAGAGCCTTGTTTGAGTAAGAGCTGCTTCTGTAATGAAATTAACTACAAGCAAATGAAGTTAAGGTTTCTAACAACTTAGGACATAGTTTCATGCACAAGGACTTTAGGCTCTTATTACAGTGTTATATCAAATAAAAGCACATGAAGTAGATGTTTCTAACTGATATCTCATGATTTTTATAAGTTTTAGATTCATATTTTAGCTTATTATGATCATTTTAGGTTGCATTTAGGTCTTTATGTTGTATTTGCATACTCATTTGCATATCATAGGGGTTAGAATGCTTATTTGGAAGTTTGGGGCGAAATTCAAGGGTTATATTGTA
>NC_027749.1:4262037-4302294 GCF_000695525.1 Brassica oleracea var. oleracea | reverse complement strand
GACTAGTGTGGGGGAGTTGATATCTCATGATTTTTATAAGTTTTAGATTCATATTTTAGCTTATTATGATCATTTTAGGTTGCATTTAGGTCTTTGTGTTGTATTTGCATACTCATTTGCATATCATAGGGGTTGGAATGCTTATTTGGAAGTTTGGGGCGAAATTCATGGGTTATACTGCAAATTTTGGAAGTTTTGGGTCCACTGTGATGTTAACAAGAACCCAGGGACCAAGGTTGCAAATTCGTAATATTCGATTGGGCTAAATCGTACATTGGAAACTTTGGGTTCGATTCGTGAGGGCATTTTTGCACATTCCAAAGGCTGGGTCCGTTTTGTAAAGAATCAAAAGGCTAGGGACTGGTTTTGAAAATAATGAAGAAACCTCCATTGGAGAGCACGAGCTTTCTCCTGATGCATCCGGAGCTTGACGACGCGGCGAGCCTGTTACAGTACCATGGAGAAGGAAGCTACGATCTGAGAGCACGACACCGTGGAGGAGCTCACGAGCTTCTCTTCGCCGGATCTGAATCCCGACGGCGGAGGCTGAGAGCACGGCGGAGAGCTTACCACGACGAAAGCCACGACGGGAGAACTGAGCACCGGCGAGGTGTTGACGATGGATGAACGACGGATTGAGCTTGGCTGTGGCTCGGTGGTTCCGGTTCAGTGGAGAGCTTAGTGACGACGAAGCTTGAAGCGACGACCTCCGCGAGTTGTAGCCATGAACGAAGCGAGCTCGAGCACAGCGACGTGATGAACTCGCTCGGGAAATCCATCATCAAAGATCAAGCATCACAGCGACTTGCCACAGCGAGGTGCAAAGGCCGCTCGCAGAAGACAAAAACGCGATCTCAGAAATGATTGACCGGTTTATTCCGGTTTGACCCGGTTTAATTCACTAAACCAGCTCGAGTTTGGCATCTCTTATATATAGTTTTAAACCTAAAAACCTAAGAAAAATCTCATTTTTCTCTCAAGAACTTGCCTCCCTTTGTAAAAAAAGCTTGAATCTTTATATCACAATCTAAGGAAGTTCTTAATTTTATATCTTGTTTCTCCTTCTCATAAACATGGTGAGCCTTGAATCCATCATGGGTTTGAGGTTTCTCATGGAGATTAGAGAGTAGACACTCCTTGGATTCATGGTTAAGGTAGATTAGGGTGATTAAGTGTAGATTTAGGGTGTTTTATTGTAGATCCTTGTATGAACTTGCTTGTTGAGTATTTTTAATGCTTGTTTAGTCTTGATCACTCTAAACCTGATTTCTAAACACTTCTCATCAGACATGATTAGATGAAGTGTTTGAATCAACTCAACTAAGCTCTAGTGAGATTAGCCAAGGACACTTGATGTTAAAATTGCTAGATAGTTATTGAACTTGAACTTAAAGATTGCTTGATTGAATTAAGCCAAAGACATTTGATGTTTAATGATTTCTAAGCAAATGGACATTTACCTAGACATAGGACTTGTCTAAAATTGTGTTTAGACTTAAGAGATTACTTTGATTGAAAGCTTGTCACCTAGATTGGATCTTAGTTACTTGAAGTCAATTCCCAATACCCATGGATTCACTTGTTTAAATTGATTAAAACCTTGTTGTATTGCTCTGTTTGCTATTGTTACTTGTCACACACTCACAACTATTGAATAACAACACTTTTCTTCTTCTTTTGGTAGCGAGTGAGAGATGGGATGACAAGAAGGAGGATGGCGAGAAAGAATGGATGACTGGAAGCTCCAGCAAGGAAACCTTGGTCCAGAACCAGATGATGATCCAGACATGGGACTATAATGTCTCCACACACATGCGTCTTAACACTTCAGTTTTGTATGATTCATGCTTACAATCTTTTGGATTTTTGTTTGGAAATGGCTTGCAGGATAGACGAGGCAAGGCAGCCACTCTCGCGGAAAGTTCCCATAGCATCAAGCAAGATCAATCCATATAGGATGGTCATAGTTGCTAGGCTTGTGATTCTAGCAGTTTTTCTACGTTATAGACTCTTGAACCCTGTGCATGATGCTCTGGGGTTATGGCTAACCTCTGTGATCTGTGAAATATGGTTTGCCGTCTCTTGGATTCTTGATCAGTTCCCCAAGCGGTTCCCTATTGATCGTGAGACCTATCTAGACCGTCTCTCCCTCAGGTAAATCTCCACACATTCTCAAGTAGAAGCCTTAAAATCTAATCCCTCCGTTTCATTTCATATATTGTTTTAAGATTTTTTTAGCTTATTAAGAAAATCATTAAAATTTTCTATTATATCCCTAATCAGTATATTATTTGATTTAATTTTATTAATTAATGAGTTAAATGAATAAAGATAAAATTGGAAAACAAGTAAACATGCATTGAAAATATAAAACTCATAAATTTTAAAGTCTATAATGACACTTGATATGAAAAGGAGAAAATATGAAATTGGTTTATGGATACAACTTTTTGTTTTTGTTTGTATAGGTACGAGAGAGAAGGTGAACCAAACATGCTTGCCCCTGTAGATGTCTTTGTAAGTACAGTGGACCCAATGAAGGAGCCTCCCTTAGTCACATCTAACACCGTGCTCTCAATCTTGGCCATGGACTACCCTGTTGAGAAAATCTCCTGCTACGTCTCTGACGATGGTGCTTCCATGCTCACATTCGACTCTCTCGCAGAGACCGCCGAGTTTGCAAGAAAATGGGTTCCTTACTGTAAGAAATTCTCCATAGAGCCACGTGCTCCGGAGATGTACTTCACGTTGAAAATTGATTATCTCAAGGACAAAGTCGAGCCAACGTTCGTTAAAGAACGTAGAGCCATGAAGGTAAGTGTAATATCACTTGAGCTCAAGTTATGTCACCACTAAGGCTTGGTTTCTTGCAGAGAGAGTATGAGGAGTTCAAGGTGAGGATCAATGCTCTTGTGGCTAAAGCCTCAAAGGTTCCTCTAGAAGGTTGGATCATGCCTGATGGAACACCATGGCCAGGGAACAACACTAAGGACCATCCTGGTATGATCCAAGTCTTCCTCGGCAGCAACGGTGGATTTGATGTTGAAGGCCACGAGCTCCCTCGCCTTGTGTACGTGTCACGTGAGAAGCGGCCTGGTTTCCAGCACCACAAGAAAGCTGGTGCCATGAACGCTCTGGTTAGAGTAGCGGGAGTACTCACAAACGCTCCTTTCATGCTCAACTTGGACTGTGATCACTACGTTAACAACAGCAAGGCCGTGAGGGAAGCGATGTGTTTTTTGATGGATCCTCAGATTGGAAAGAAGGTTTGCTATGTTCAGTTCCCTCAGAGGTTTGATGGTATCGACAGACATGATCGTTACGCCAACAGAAACACTGTCTTCTTTGATGTAAGACGCAATCTGGTCTAAGAGATATAGATATAATCGCTTTCTTACCCTCTTGTGTGTTGTTGACAGATCAATATGAAAGGTCTAGATGGAATCCAAGGTCCGGTTTACGTTGGTACTGGTTGTGTTTTCAAAAGATAAGCTCTCTATGGTTATGAACCACCAAAGGGTCCTAAACGTCCTAAGATGATAAGCTGTGGTTGTTGTCCTTGTTTTGGCCGCCGGAGAAAGTCCAAGCACGAGTCTAATGGTGACATAGCAGGTGGTAAACTGTCCCCAAATAAACTTATAATCTTGAAGTAGGTTTAGTGTATGTGATAAGTGTTTGTTTTAGTAGGAGCAGAGGGTGACAAGGAGCATTTGATGTCTGAGATGAACTTTGAACAAAAGTTTGGGCAATCATCCATCTTTGTAACCTCTACTTTGATGGAAGATGGTGGTGTTCCTCCATCATCAAGTCCTGCAGTGCTACTTACGGAGGCCATCCATGTCATAAGCTGTGGTTATGAAGACAAGACTGAGTGGGGGGGGAACTGAGGTAACTATACTGAACCTTAAGGCCGTTCGTGAGATTTTGGGTACTGTAGACGTTTAGTAAAAATTCAATTTAAAAATTGTTTTTACAAATATGGGGATTTATGTTTATATAATTTATTTCAATATTTCATTTGGTTTTGTCCAGGTCATGTCTAACAATTGTAACAAAGTTTTATGTTTTCTTTGGAAATGCAGCTGGGTTGGATCTATGGTTCAATCACTGAGGATATTTTGACTGGCTTCAAGATGCATTGCCGTGGCTGGAGGTCTATTTACTGCATGCCTAAGAGAGCTGCATTCAAAGGCTCAGCTCCTATTAATCTATCAGACAGGTTAAACCAGGTTCTGCGTTGGGCACTAGGCTCTGTTGAAATCTTTTTCAGCCGGCACAGTCCTCTTTGGTACGGCTACAAAGGAGGCAAACTCAAATGGCTTGAGCGTTTTGCTTACGCCAACACAACAATCTACCCTTTCACATCTATTCCACTTCTTGCCTACTGTATTCTTCCAGCTATCTGTCTCCTTACTGACAAGTTCATCATGCCACCGGTTAGTATACTACTCCATCTGTTTCATATTAAGTATCGTTGTAGAACAATTTATTTTATAAAATAAGTGTCGTTTTAGTAAATAATGGCAAAACTAAACATTTAACTCTTTTATTAATTAGCATGAACAAATCTAGAACCACATCTAATTTGAAACGGACTGAATATTTGATAAAAACGTATAGAAAACTGCTTTAACTTTGCTTACTATCTGTTTTTCTCAGATAAGCACGTTTGCTAGTCTCTTCTTCATTGCATTGTTTGGTTCCATCATTGCAACGGGGATCTTGGAGCTGAGATGGAGTGGAGTGAGCATTGAAGAATGGTGGAGAAACGAGCAGTTCTGGGTCATTGGAGGAATCTCAGCTCATCTCTTTGCGGTTGTCCAGGGACTCCTCAAGATCTTAGCAGGCATCGACACAAACTTCACAGTCACGTCAAAGGCAACGGATGACGACGACTTTGGAGAGCTTTACGCGTTCAAATGGACAACTCTGCTTATCCCTCCGACAACGGTCTTGATCATAAACATTGTGGGAGTTGTTGCTGGCATCTCAGATGCTATCAACAATGGGTATCAATCTTGGGGACCTCTGTTTGGTAAACTCTTCTTCTCCTTTTAGGTAATTGCTCATCTCTACCCGTTCCTTAAAGGTTTGATGGGGAGGCAGAACAGAACGCCGACGATTGTGGTGATTTGGTCTATTTTGTTGGCTTCTATCTTCTCTTTACTTTGGGTGAGGATTGATCCTTTTGTGATGAAGACTAAAGGACCTGACACTTCCATGTGTGGCATCAACTGCTGAAGTAAAAATCAATTTCTTTTTCTTCTGAAACTTTTATGTACTTTGTCCAGAGTGTTTTCACTTCTCTTTTCGGATTTGAACATCGATTTCAACTTCTTTATTTTCTGCAAAATCAGTAAAGACACTGCACTGCAATCAGAATTTCTACTATATAGAGAAGTACATAATCACAATGATCCTGAGAACATAACAATGACTAGAACAGCAAACAAACCTTGAAGACATCAGGCAAACGAAGCAAGCATCCTCTCAGAAATTTATCAAGAAAGAAGTCCTGATGGTGTATCACCTGTAAGACGGACGAACATTGTTCAATCAAGAATGTTTTCCCTACAACTATAACAAAGCAGATCTCTAACCTTACCTCATCTACACTCCTGGTAGTCTATCATGCATCACAAGCCAATTTGGTTCGAGAACCTAAAGAGACATTCCACATAAATGCAAGCCAATGCAACATTGGAAGAAATTCAAGAGCCAAAAATGCGCTAAATGAAAAACTAAAATCATCTCATAAATCATTTCGTCTCTGAATAATCTTGGTGTAATTTCTCTCACCTGTTCACTGATAGTGTAAAACTTCCATAATCTGTAACTCAAGATTTCTTAAGTATCTTGAAATACACATCTCTTGAAATACATAGTTGCAAGAAGTGCCTAATTCTTAAATATGATTCTTAAAGGACCGAGCAAATATCCGGAATTTCAAAGATATTTGTGATCAGCTCTGCTTCAGATTCGATTCAATCTATAAATTTTCGAAGTGCTCCGGAAATCTGAAAAATAAGTATCTTTTACCAGATATCAGAATTGTTCCGTAAAAATAATAAAAAATAAAAAAGTTTAAAATAATATAAATAATAATATTTTATTACCATTTTTTAAAATGCTACATACTTTTAATGGCGAATAAAAAATATTATAAAAATTATACAATTTACATATATAGTTTTATATATATGTACATATATGTACATAATGGATTGGTCGGATATTCATTTTTTAAAGTTGGAATTTGTGATTTATTCCATCTTTGACAGATAATAAATTTTAGTATTCAAAATTATTGATATTCTTATTTTTAGATCTAATCGAAATAAATAATGAATCATATCAATTTTACGGATATTTTGTTAAGACCTAATTAATTCTTCTACACTGCAGAGATATCTGGATTCAGTATACAGTGTGTATGTGAGCAATTGTAGATGTCAGTCTTCCAGAGACTTATAATGTCAGTCTTCCAGAGACTTATACCGCAAAATCAGTAAATCACTATGGAAAATAGGCTCGACAAATTGTGTAGAAACTTCGTACAATTGTCGCATCCAGAAAAAGTCAAATTAACTGCTCACTACGCAACAAGTCAAGTCCTCGTCACGTGGATCTGCTGTAGCCCCTGTAGTGCGCAGTAGGCCTGGAAATTTTATCTGAGATTCGGATTCGATCCGAAATTCAATCCGAGATTCGATCCGGATCCGATCCGAGATTCGATCCGGATCCGATCCGAAAATCCGAATATCCGGAGGGACTGAATCCGGATCCAGATAATAAAATGTTGGATGGATATCTTAATTCATTGGTCTAAACATTCGGATCCGTAAGTTTTATTAATAAATATTTCAAAAATAGTAAAATCTATATATAAAAATTAATTTTATTTAATATATTTTCATTTTTATAATAGTATATGTAAATTTTATGTAAATTTTGTAATATTATACATAGAAATAATTAAAAAACATTCTATATATTTTTAAAATTTTGTTCATATTTTATATATATTAATATTATTTTTTATTTATTTTAAGAATCCAAATCCGGATCCAGATATCCGTCGGATATTACAATTGTTAGAAAGATATCCGACACCCGGATATCCGAAAACCCTGAATCCGGATAAAAATAGTAAAATTATGGATCCCCGGATAAAGATCCGGATCCAGATATCTTAAAATAGCTTGGATATCCGATCTGTCTCAGCCCTAGTACGCAGAGAGCAAGCAAGATCTAGCAAAGACCAAACCCAAAATATTATTCCATTCATTTTAGAATAAGTCTAGTTATATAATTTCAATGGTAAACAAATGTCATTATTAAGATCTTAATATTTTAATTTAGAAAATTTGTATTGATAAATTTTACAATAAAAGTTTTGTAATTAACGGTTTAAATTTTTGTTACAGAAAATATACAAATGTTAATAAAATCATATGAGTAGGAAGTGTCTATAATAAATATTTATATTAAAATATACTATATATATATCTACGTCAATATCACTAAAGTTTAATTATATATCACATAAAGTAAATAAAATAATTTTTTGATTTATTTACCAAAAAATGATTGTAAATAAACAAAAGATATTTTATTTTGATTTATGTGTTTACTTTAATGTATATACTCTAATGTATATAAATTATTTTCTAAATAGATGGTTTCTAATATGTTCATTTGATTATGACAAATTCAGAAATATACTTTTTCAAACCGAAGTGATTTTTAATATTGAAAGCACTATATATAAATTATTTCATTCAGATTAAATATTTTAGTCTTGATTTTTATTCATAAAAAGCTTTTAATGAAATATCATGATAATATTTCAATCACTTCCTTTTGAGTTTGTTTGAAGAATGAGAGATTTTGTCATTCGTCCAATATTTTTTTCTCCCTAATACCATATCTACCTATTATAATTGTAAGAACGAGAGATTTGAACTATTTATTATAAGTTTTATGGTTTATCATTTAAAAAATCAAACACTTTTTAGTTTATACATAGTTTACTAGAATAGTAAAGTATTCTATTTTTGCAGGTATACTTTTAAGTAAATAAATCTCAAAAGCATAGACCGAACGTGTGAATATATATTAGATAAACATTTATATTTCGGCCCTGCACTTATATTTTATAACAGCTTGATATATTAGATTTGAACATTAACTTGTGAATAGAGTTTGCCGATGATTTTCTTCAAAAATTTGATTCTTAGATATCTATCTTGAGTGGAACTGACTTTATGTCCATCGTTTTACATTGACAGTTATGTAATTCATCGAATTTATAGAAGAAGTTAAACAAAAAAAACAAAACTCATATCAGTGAAATAGAAACAAGAACGAAAGCACAAATTTATAGAGATAGAAAATGAAATCACTTATAGAGAGTCAATATTAGATAAATTGAAAGCAAAAAACCTAATCTCCTTCCCTTATTTTAAAATCGATGTAGCCTATCCGATTTTTGTGATTTATGTTAGCCGTAAAACTTTATTTCTTTTTGTGCATATAAAATCTTAAAAATAATTAAAATAAGATATAATATGTTAAATCTTCAACAACGATGATTCATTTAAGAGACTAACATTTTTATTCGTTATTTTAAAATCGATAAAAAATTTAATGTTGCAAAATATTAAAACAATTTAATGTACAAACATTAGTATAAAAACTCACTCGCTCGTATAACTCACTCGCTCGTATAACTCAGTCGCTCATATTCGCCGTTGTCATCTAGTCTTAAAATAAACACACATGTTGAATATCTTAAAATAAGCACCACAAGTTGAATATATTAAACCCACAAAACTAACAAATAAAACTGTATTTTTTTTTTTTTTTTTGATAATTCTGGTATCTGGGCAGCCACATTCCCAACTATCCCCTCGAAAAGGGTCCAGCGCCCCAACGGAAGGGATGTTAAATCCGTTGTGGCCAAGACTCGAACCCGGGTGGCGGGCAGTACAGCTGTACCTCCTTTACCACCAAGCTACGAACGCTTGGTTAAATAAATAATATAATAATAATAATAATAATAATAATAATAATAATATAATAAATAAAACTGTATTGCGCACTAGTAGCGTATTAAGCACTCTCGCTCGCAGTGGGCAAACGAGTTTTATGCTCGTATGCCTGTAAGCTTTTTTTTATGGTTCAGACTTTGCTTGGGAATTCAAGCGAGAAGAATTCAAGAGAGAATATGGAGAATCCCCATATGTTTTTGTTGGTGGCACTGATATCAGCTTCCTCTATCGTTCAACTTGTTCAAGCCCAAACAGGTATCCACACTGTAATGAACAAATTTTTCAATGTAAAGTTTTGAGGTCCTAAGAGGCGAACTAAATAATAAAAACTTTTCAATGTAAAGTTTAAATAAATATAATATACTTATAAACAGATAAAAAAGAAAATGAAATCAGCTTAAAAGACAAATGTATAATATACTTTTAAAATTTCAATAATTATGTTAATAAATTTTCGTAGTCCAGATTTCTGGACAATTTTTGTTGTTGTTGGTTGGTATTCTTGTAAGCCATTACAATAATTAATAAACAATATAAATCAGCAATATCATAAATGAATCTATTCTATAGCTGAATTAGTGTCAAATGTTAATTAACAAAAAGGATTAAGATGTATTCATTGTTTATTTTTAAAATATAGATAAAAAGCCATAAGAAGAAGGCTTACCAGTTAAAGAGAAAGAAAAATATCAGTGTAGAGAAAGAAAAACGATGGACCCGACCAAAATTTTAAAATTCATGAGCCCCAGAAAACTTTATATATTTGGGGTATGTGACAAATGTTTTTCTTTAAATGAAATTTCAAATTATTGATCTATAAAAAGGAATTATATTTACGAAAGAATAGAAACTATATAGAATGAACTGTATGATGTGGACAAATAGAAATGTTTCACCAAAGTTTAGAGTGTGTGCTGAAACCATATTCAGAGTAAACCTGCATGTTTGTTCCTCCGTTTTGTATTTCAAAGAGATAAATCCTATTTCTTCTTTTTGGTGTTGTTCGTTTGTTCATTTTTCATTTTCATTTAGTTAATTTATTTAGATAATTTATCCAACTGATCTATTTTGATGTTGTTCAGAACTATTAATTTTTTCGTCCATAGAGTTCATTTAAATGGATCATCTAAATGAATTTATGTTCGTTTACTCATCTCTCTTTTCATCTAGATTAGTTTAGTATACAAATGACTTATATATATACTTTTACTTTGATTTAATTATATTTTAATTTTATGTTTAACTATATTATTTTTTATTATTTATCTAAAATATAGTTAAAACTAAATAATTTTTAATTAGTTTTGATTTTGTGGTTTGGCTGAAAATATAATTTACTATTTTAAATATATGATTTTCAGTTTTGTTAGGAAAATGTGATTTTACAATCAGAAAATATAATTTTGCAGTTCTTAATAAAAATGTGATTTTATGATTTTGGTGGAAAGTGTGATTTTGAGGTTGTTGTGGAAATGTGATTTTATAGTTTTGGCTTGAAATGTAGTTTTACAGTTTTGGTGATTTAAGTGGTTTTTGGCTAGAAATTTAATTTACAGTTTTGACGAAAATATGATTTTAAAGTTTGGCACGAAAATGAGATTATGGCGAAAAATGTGATTTTAACGTTTTCGTAGGAAAATATATTTTTGTGGTTTGGTAGAATATGTGTTATGGTTTTGGCTATGTGATTTGGCGGTTTTGGTGAGAAAGTACATGTTTGAGTTTTGGTGAAAAATGTAATTTTATATTTTTGGCGGAAAAATATGATTTTGAAAAAAAATATTTTTGCGAAAAATGATATTTTAGCAGAATATTATGATTTTTTTTTGAAAATGAGATTTTAGCGAAATAATATGATTTTTCGTTAAGGAAAGGAGGAATTGACATATGGTTTCGGCGGAAAATATAATTTATATCATAATTATTCATTTGTCTAAACTAGATTTAAATATTTTATTTGGACAAAGGTAAATTTATTAGTTGCTATTTTCTAAGATGCACCAATTAGATTCATTTAAATGAATTATTTGGTTAAATCTCATTTTAGATTAAAAATTTTATACTTATTTGGATAGATCATTTGGATGATGCTCATTTTAAACAGAGAAAAAAACATCAATTCATATTTTCATTCAAATGGACCATCTAAATAAACAAACGAACTCTCTTATGCTGTAACTGATACATATAAAATGGACTTGTGGAATAAAAAAGAATAGAATAAAAGAATGGAATAAAAGAATGGAATATGAAAAAATGGAATAAACATTTATTTCATTCATGACAAATGGTAAAAAAATTGTGGAATGAATAGAATAGAGCATTTACACATTATTCCATTCAAAAATACAAAAGAACATTAACTCAAAAGATACGGCGGTGGGTATAGGACAGGAAAAAAAATGTATTGGCCGTAAAGTATATTGGTTGAGCAGGGTGTATAAATTCGCTGCTAGGAACTATTTTGAACTATTACCTTAACGGTGTTCAATATGGCAAAACCGAACCGTACCGAACCGAACCGTACCGAAATAGATAATATGGTTTGGATTTAGTATATATCATACAAACCGAATGGATATGATTTTTAAAAAATTGTAGGATTTGGATATGGTTCGGTATATAACCGATAAAACCGAATAAACCGAATAAAACCGATAAAAAAATAGAAACATGTAAATATGTATATATTTTATAACAACGTATGAAAATCATAAGTTAATTTTTTTGCTAATAACTATTACCATATTTTTTACAGTAATAAAATAGTCTTGATTTGTAAAACACTTGAACTATAATTAAATAACAATTCATCGCAAACATGCTTCTTATTTTCTTAGTATTCTTTTGATCTTTTTGCTTTAATTTAGCATTGACTAAATTGAAATAAAGATTATAAATTTGATGATAACAATTAGTGGAAATTCTTCACAATTTTTTTTAATCTATAAACGAATAGAGTTTCGTGTTTAATAGAAGAAACATGACTTTAATGAACGCTAAATATGAAAGAATATAATAACTTATTTTTTGTGCTTCGTGCTTCTGTTTTATTTTTTGTATTTTATTTTTATTATCAAAATTTTGAGCTTTGATTTTAATTATAGATTTGATTATTTTATTAGATGATAGAAACATTTTTTATTTTTGTTCATTTATTTAAACTTATAATCACAAGACTCTAAAATTCATATAATATGATCCCAAAATAAAAAATTATGTTTTTTGGTATAAAACCAAATAAACCAAAAACCGACAGTATATAAATCGAACCGAACCGAAGTAAATATGGATTTAGAAAAGTAGTTATATTTTACTAACCGAAATACCGAAAAACCGAAAAAACCGAACCGAAACCGAACCGATATCCGGATTGAATATTAACATCTATAAATTTCGGCAGGGTTCATTAGTTTGGATTGCGGGTTATCCCCGGATGAACAGTCACCTTACATTGAGCTGGAAACTGGATTACAGTTTTCATCAGACGCAAGCTTCGTCAAAAGTGGGGAAATTGGTAGAATTGATGCAAGTCTAGAGTCGAAGTACACAAAGCCACAGACGACGTTGAGATACTTTCCAGATGGAATGCGAAACTGTTATAACCTTAGTGTGCGTCAGGGAACATGTTATTTGATAAGAGTTACAAGCAACTATGGGAATTACGATGGTTTTAACGTTTCTCCTAGATTTGATTTGTACATAGGCCTTAACTTCTGGGTAACTATGGATCTGGAGAGGCATATAAATCGTGATTCAACGGAAGAGATCATTCACATATATCAAACTCAAACTCATTGGATGTATGTCTTATTAAGACAGGGCCATCCACGCCAATCATATCGGCCTTGGAACTAAGGTCTCTAGGGAATGAAATTTACATCTCTGATACAGGTTCCATGAAACGAATACAGAGGTCATACCTAAGTGAATCAACAAAAGTTATTCGGTAATGATATTATGGCTTTTTATTCGTTCAATTCTGCACGGTTGATGATACAAGATTTTGGTCAGTGCAGGTACCCAAGTGACATTTACGACCGAATATGGGTTCCGTACTTTGAGCCGGAATGGAGGCAAATTTCCACAACTATCAAACTGAACAACTCCAATTATTATTTTGTGCCGCAGGATGTGCTCATGACCGCAGCAATACCTGCAAATGTTAGTGCACGATTGAGTTTTACCAAGGATCTTGAGTTCCCTAATGAAAAACTTTACATGTACTTCCACTTCTCTGGGGTCCAAGCCTTTCAGGCCAACCAGACTAGAGAGTTCAGCATTTTGTGGAACGGAGAACTTATTTATTCCCCTATGAGTCTAGAATATCTACAGGTCGACACTCTCTTCAAGATGACACCTTCTCTTTGTGAAGTAGGGAAATGCTTATTAGAGCTTGAAAGACTTAAGAACTCAACTCTCCCACCTCTACTTTCTGCCATCGAAGTTTTTGCTGTGGTCAACTTTACACAGTCTGAAACAAACAAAGATGATGGTACGTTTATTAATTGATAACCAAAAGTAATTTATGGGGAGTATGGTATTAATGAAATATTCATAACATCTTATGTGCTAAAATCCAACGCGTCTGTAAATTTGATGACAGTGATTGCTATCCAAAACATCAAGACCACCCATGGATTGAGTAGAATCTCATGGCAAGGAGATCCGTGTGTCCCTCCACAGTTTTTATGGGATGGTCTAACTTGCGACAGCTTCAATGTGTCTATGCCACCAAGAATCACTTCCTTGTGAGATCTCTAAATGACAACCCTCATTAGATGACTTGTTAGAAGTTTAGAACGCATTTCCTAACTGCATTGTATATTATTTGGACTTAAAAACAGAAATTTGTCTTCTAGTGGGTTAACGGGAAACATAGCAACTGGAATTCAAAATCTCACCCATCTCCGAAAGCTGTAAGTATGGTCTATTAATCAATGACAAATTTTTATATATATATATATATATACTATTATTTGAAAAGTGAATTTGCTTACTTGTCATATTCTCCATGATTTTAGCCAATTTAATTACTTGTCATCTTTTCCATGATTTTAGGATAAGTCATTACTTTAATTAATATTATTATTTATTATTTATTTGATATATATATTTATCATCATATCTAAGATAATTAATAACCATTAAACTATTCTATTGATATATATATATATATACTATTATTTAAAAAAAAGTAGTCTTTAATATATAATTATCATGATATTTACCACATTTATTTAATAAATTGATAATAACCATATCTACCAATAATATCGTCATTACTTTTATCTTATATTTAGTTTATAATTTTAGTGACTAAAATCATAGTCAGTTTCTCTGATTTTTATTTGAAATATTGATCAAATACATATTATTATAAAATATCTATATGAGTATACTAATTTATCTGAATAAATCGGGTTTATTTTGTTTATTCAATTTAATCGTTTAATATACAGAACCATATCCATATAATGTGGGTTTTTTTTAAATAACAGTTATTTGGTTTATTCGGTACTACCAAATCCATATTATTTTCTTTATTTTGGTTTGGTTTGGTTTTAAATGGTTCGGTTTTACTAGATTGAACATTCTAGACTATCGTTATTTTGTTAATGTTTTGTATTTGTGATTTTTATAATCCTTTCACTGCCACATGATTTCTTTTCAGTCAAATACAAATTTCATAATTTAATTATTACTATTAGAAAAGATTTTGATTCAAAATTTATATCACATAAATAAAAATAAAAGTATGAAAGAAAAGAACATAATTTAATACATTGATTACTAATATGAATATTGAAGTTTTATAATTTATAATAATTTGAAATTTGTATCTAATTTAATTATTATATTTTGTTAAAAAGAAACATTATAATTAAAGAAAATGTTAGGTATATAGATATATTAATCCACACAGGGTGCGGGACATCAACTAGTGTATATATATATATATATATATATATATATATATATATATATATTGGTGTTGGAAATTTTATCATATATACCTTATTAGTAAAGCCCTTCCCCAAGTCTCTCAAGTATTTAATATAAATATAAATAAGTTTTTAAAATTATACTATGATTTAAAATGATTTTGATGATTTGTCATTTTTTCTCCATAATTTTGGGCTCAATTATTAATTTTATTAGACATTTTTAGTGATTTAAATTTTGATCCATGGAACTCATGATAAAGCAGTACCATCATCATACTATAGAATTATTATACTACATAAGCGGTATGTTTTCATTAAAACATTTATTAAACTGATTGTTTGAATAATAAATGATATATATATATATATCTATCTAAAACTAGTATATGAAATTAATGTATGATATATATTTAATATTATATTTATTTGAAATATTATTATTTTTAAAAAATTAAAAATTTTGATTGTAAATTTTGATTTTAAACTATAAATTTATTTTGTGATATAAATATAATTTTGATATTTTATAATGTAATAAGTTAATTATATAATCTTTATATATATTCTAAATGTAAATAATTTATCAAAACTCTATATAAAAACATTGAGTAAAGAGCATTTGAAAAGCATTTATAATTTTCTGTATTCTAAAACTTTTCCTTAATAGTTGATTGGATAATTATAAGAAGTATAATCCTTTTGCAAATGTTTTGTCAGTCAATATTTTAGTTGATGATTTTTCATATTTTCTATAACTATAAGCTGATTCATTAAATAATTAATTTTATTTATGGTAAATAATTAATATTAATACATAATTTATATTAATTCTAATATATTTCCGTAATTTTATGCTAAGTCGTTAACATAATATAACTAATTTCTCCGAAAGCTGTCAAAATTTGGAAAGTTTTGTATTCATCTTATCTATTAAAAGAGAAGTATTATTTTTTTATCTACTACAAAATAGTCATACTAGAAGTCTAGGTCCATATATTCAAATAATTTTTTTATTGTTTACATTAGTTTATTTATTGTATAACATTTCTAAATAATTATAAAGATATTAATAACAAATTCATTTTAACTATAAATTTAAATTTTAGTTTTAGGAATAACAAAATCTGTTGAGAAAAAATCTAAAAAATCTTTTTTAAAATTTAAATATTCTTTTAATTAATGCACTGATTAATTTCGAAACTAGTAGTATAATATTATTATAAATTAATTTTAGTTAAATTTTTATTATAAACAAAATAATGAAATTATATGCTAATTTTATAAATTTTATAAGTATATTCTACATTATATAAAAATAGAAGTAATTAATCTTATCTATTAAAAGAGAAGTACCATTTTTATCTACTACAAAATAATCATACTAGAAGTCTAGGTCCAGATATTCAAATAATTTTTTTATTGTTTACATTAGTTTATTTAATGTATAACATTTCTAAATAATTATAAAGATATTAATAACAAATTCATTTTAACTATAAATTTAAATTTTAGTTTTAGGAATAACAAAATCTGTTGAAATTTTTTTAAAAAAAATCTTTTTTAAAATTTAAATATTCTTTTAATTAATGCACTGATTAATTTCGAAACTAGTAGTATAATATTATTATAAATTAATTTTAATTAAATTTTTATTATAAACAAAATAATGAAATTATATGCTAATTTTATAAATTTTATAAGTATATTCTACATTATATTAAAATAGAAGTAATTAATGAATTACATATTAAAATTATGTTTTTTGTGCAAAGATATTAAAATTATGTTGAATTGGTAAACCAATATATTTTGAAAAATACTTTCATTAAGATAAATAAATAAAATATCATTCATCGTTTAAAGTGATTAAAATATCATTCACCTTTCAAAATGATTAATATTCATAAATTATGTAATAATTTTTACAAAAAATAAAATTGTTAACATATGTTAAATTTTAATATTTAGAACTATATATTAGGCATGGGACGGATCGGGTATCCAGACAATTTTAAAGTATCCGGATCCGGATCCTTATCCCGCGGATCCATAATTTTACTATTCTTATCCGGATCCGGGGTTCTCGGATATCCGGGTATCTGATATCCTTCTAAAAATTGTAATATCCGGCGGATATCCGGATTTGGATCCTTAAAATAAATAAAAATAATAATATTAATATATATAAAATATTAAAAATAAATTTAAAAATATTTTTTTAATTATTTCTATTTATAATATTACAAAATTTACATATATTATTATAAAAATGAAAATATATTAAATAAAGTTAGTTTTTATATATAGATATTACTATTTTTGAAATAGTTATTAATAAAACTTACGGATCCGGATATCCGGACTAAAAAAATCAAGATATCCGGATCCGAATCCGGCTTTGACGCCGGATCCAACAGTTTACTATCCGGATCTGGATTCGGCGCCTCCAGATATTCGAATTTTCAGATCGGATCCAGATCGAATTCGGATCTCGGATAAAACTCCCAGACCTACTATATATATCATCTATTAAGTTATTTTTAAAATGACAGCAATATATTATCAAGAATTATTATATACAGAATAATATAAAATTTTATATCTATAAATGACATGTTACCCGCATAGATATGCTGGTTAAAATCTAGTGTCTGGTTATTCGCACTGCAATTCAATTTTTAATTATGTCAAAGTTCGGAGAGTTTTGATAATATATATGTCTGTTAATTGTCAATGCAGTTATACTTGCTCATTTAAGAGATAATGACACCAAATAAATATCGGGGACAATTAGTGGATATTAACAAATTCAATCTATAATAGTATTGTTAGATATCTTATAATAGTATTTTTCTTCTACTTTTCAATTTCTGGTAAGATTGCTCATGCTCTTACAAACTTCAGGGATTTGTCAAATAACAATTTGACAGGATTAGTACCCGAATTTCTAGCTAACATGGAATTGTTGCTGCTCATGTAAGTTTACTAACATGGTTTGGTGGTTTGATCATGAAGTCGTTGTTGTTCACGTACAAAAATTTCCCTGTTTTTACAGAGACTTGAGGAAGAACAAATTGAATGGTTCAATTCCAAAAGCTCTTCGTGATCGTGAAAACAAAGGATTAAAGTTATTGAAAGAGGGAAACACATCCAAACACAAATCCAGTCAACATCTCTTGGTTGTGGCACAAGTATTGTTTTATTCAGAATACTAAAAGATCAATACACTTTTTGATTTCTTAGTGTTGATGGCTACGAGACGAAGTGTTCGTCTAGTTCATGTGTCCCAAAAAAGAAATTTCCGGTGATGACTGCTTTAGCTGCTTCTGCGGTTGTGGTCATCGGAGTGGTATTAATCCTCTTTTTTCTTTTCAGAAAGAAAATGCGATCAAGTCAAGGTATTGGCAGAGATTCATCAATAAATCAACAAACTATACACTATAATATGTCATGGATATTGTTTTTGTACTAAGTATATTTCTCTGCATATCACCAATGGGTACTACAGCAACAAATGTATCCGAACATCTGATCGAGACAAAACGAAGAAGATTTACTTATACAGAAGTTGTGGAAATGACAAAAAATTTCCAGAAAGCTCTAGGGGAAGGAGGATTTGGCGTCGTGTATCATGGTTATCTTAATGATTCAGATCAACTAGCAGTGAAAGTACTTTCACAATCATCATCACAGGGCTATAAACACTTCAAGGCAGAGGTATGATATGCCAACGAACTTGTTCCGAAACTGAAAATAAAAGGATGGTCTATATATATTTAGCATCATGTTTAAACCAATATGTCTTGTCATTGCTGGTCTGTAGGTCGAACTTCTTCTAAGAGTTCACCACATAAATTTGGTGAGCCTTGTCGGTTATTGCGACGAAAGAGATCACTTGGCTCTCATCTACGAATACATGCCTAATGGAGACCTAAAAGAACATTTGTCAGGTGAAAGGTTTATATATATTTTGTACATATCCATCAGTTTCTTGACTATTACAAAAATACAACTTGTACTGCGACCGCTCAAAAAACTATATGTGTAATATAGGAAAACTGGGTCACTCTGTTTTAAAATGGACTACCAGACTACGAATAGCCGTGGATGCTGCGCTAGGTTAGTGGCTGTGTAATCACAAAACAGTTTCAATTATTCATGTCAGTAATGGATTAAATTATTCAGATATATGCACATGTATTTATATGTGTATATATATAGTCTTTTGAACAAAATAACTGTGTCCAGGATAATGATACATATATAAACTAATGACAATCATTTCCCATCAAGTTTTCGCTCACTGGAGTTCTTACATTAATTAACATGAGAGTCTTTCACATAGGATTGGAGTACTTGCATTATGGATGCCGGCCATCGATGGTGCATAGAGATGTCAAAAGTACGAATATACTGTTGGACGATCAGTTCATGGCCAAAATTGCCGATTTTGGGCTTTCAAGATCGTTCCAAGTTGGTGATGAACCTGAGGTTTCGACGGTAGTTGCCGGTACTCCTGGATATCTTGATCCTGAGTAAGTACTATTCCTTGATATTATGCATCAAGTTGTTATTTATGTGTGCATTCATCTTCATTATTTAAATGAATACTCACAAATCCTAGTCCATCTTGTTTTCTAGGTACTATAGAACAGGTCGATTGACTGAGATGAGCGATGTATACAGTTTTGGGATTGTATTACTAGAGATTATCACAAACCTAAAAGTGATTGACCAAAACCGCGAAAAGCCTCACATTACAGAATGGGTGGCATGCCTGCTAAATGGAGGAGATATTACTAGGATCGTTGATCCTAACCTTCAGGGTGAATACAACTCACTCTCGTTCAGTTTGGAGAGCTCTTGAATTGGCTATGTCATGCGCAAACTATTCTTCAGAAAAAAGACCAAACATGTCCCAGGTTGTTATTGATTTAAAAGAATGTATAGCTTCTGAAAACTCGATGAAAATTAAGAGCAATGAGATAGACTCTCATGATTCTCTCGAACTGAGCTCGAGCTTGGAGGATGAAGTTGTCCCTAGTGCAAGGTAGTATTTGCAATGACGTTTTTCTTGTGTTTCTGCTGGTGGTATTGTTTTTTGGTTAGAGGATTGCTTAATTTATGTGTTTGGACATCAAAAGTTCATAACTAAACAAGAGAGCATAAATGTAATATGTATATCAATCGTTTGATCTTGTATTGTCACCTTTCACATTCATGGATTATCTTAATATGAAATCAGAGAATAATGATTTAAGGATGCGATGCATATGTAAATCTTGCAACAATTGCCAATTGAAATTTGTCCGTGAATGGTTTTGTGCATGATGAAGTAGAGGTGCAAATTTTTTGGTTTTATTGAACACCAAGAAACAACAAGTTGGGGCATTCATCTTGACATCATATATCAATGGGTTTCTAGGGAAGTAAGCACATATATAAATACAACATGATATAGGGCAGTACTTCTCTTGATTTTTCTTGGGAAGTAAGCACATATGGATATTTCCCAAGGGATAAGAACGACGATGAACTGTGTTGAGTACCACTTGCCTGTAATGCCAAATCCATTGATGGATCAACTTGGAGAGCTATACTATCGTCCTTCCCAGGGAATCTTTTAATTGAAATATACCTCCCTTCAACTCCAACCAACGCAGACAAGAGATCATCAAGGAAAATTAGTTCCTGAATGCCAAAAGGGGCAAAACGGTTACATAAACATAAAGAGATTATGCATCGAAGCCATCTTCATCTACAATAGGCCAACTTGTGAATACTAAACACCTCAAGCTTAATTAAAGTATCTCACCGCCAGTTTCAAGGTAAAAGAAAAACAATATCACATAATAAATGGCAGCCAAGGAATAAAGACCTGAACCTGTGTGTCATAGCAGCAGATTGCCAACTCTACTCCAGAACTTCTGAAACATAAAGATCAGAGTTTTTTTCACCACGGATGTTGAAACAATAATTTGAGCATAGAGATTCAGAATACCTAAACGAATCTGAAGGAAACAGCTTCAAATCAGCAAGTTTGGAGCTTGCCTCGTTTCCTGAGATGAACAAAACGCCATTTTTACATGTAGGTTTGATTTGTTCCACCAGGTTGCTTGAGTTTTACTTGTCATAATTCACTTTTTCTTCGAAAGATTTAAAGAACAAATCAAACGTACATGTAAAAATCAAGCAACCTGGTGGAAGCGGCCAGTAAGGAACGGCTGGTTCCAACGAGGAGTGGTAGGGCACGAGACTGGCCTCATTGATTCCACTGCTTCGCTTCTTCATTGTCAGTCACACTACAAGAAAACATAACCTTAACGAGGACGGTTTTCCTCGTTATTTCGTCATAACTTTTGACCCTTTTCAACACATCTAGAGAGATTCGAAACATACCCATCGAGGAACTTCACTTCTGATGCCACCCAATTGAACAACACCGACTTTTTTCTGAAGATAATCTGAATATCGGAACGGAAACTTGTCCATTGCTTTTAATATGTAACTCGCTTCTTGAGCAAATATCCGGCAAGTCCAACCTCGATTTTATGTTGTCTTTTGTCTTCCCTGGGACATTCAATATTGTATTCATGATGTTCTCAAAGAAATTCTTCTCTATATGCATCACATCGAGGTTGTGGCGCAGAAGAAGATCCTTCCAATATGGCAACTCCCAAAATATACTCTTCTTGTGCCAGTTGTGATGAACACCGTAAGAATCTGGCATATTACGAGGGACATGCCAATTACCACCCCAACGAACTGTTTCGTTAGCTCCGTAGTAGTCGATTTGCGCTTCAATTTGTTCTCCAGTTAGATATGGAGGAGGAGTGTCTCTCACAACCCTTTTGTGCCTAAACAAATTCTTGTTTCTTCGGTAAGGATGGCCAATGGGAAGAAATCGACGGTGACAATCAAACCAACTTGTCTTCCTACCATTCTTCAGTTGAAACGCATATGTCGTTCAATTACAATATGGACAAGCTAATCTCCCATGTGTAGTCCATCCAGACAACATCCCATAGGCAGGAAAATCACTTATGGTCCACAAAAGCATCGCTCGCATCGTAAAATTCGTCTTCGTTGAACAGTCATACGTCCTCACCCCAGAAGACCACAAATCCTTCAACTCTTTTATCAGTGGTTGTAGGAAAACATCCAGGGACCTTTTTGGATGGTTCGGACCAGGTATTAATATGGTCAAGAATAGTAACTCCCGTTGCATGCACATCTCCGGTGGCAGGTTGTATGGAGTAAGAAAGACTGGCCACAATGAATATTGTCTCCCTCACATTCCGAACGGACTAAATCCATCTGTGCATAATCCGAGATACACATTCCGGATATTGCTAGCGAAATCTGGATGTACTTTGTTGAAATGTTTCCAGGCTCTTGCATCTGATGGATGAGTCATCTCACCATCCGTCTGAGTATGCTCGGCATGCCATCTCATCTTTCCAGCAGTCTGCTCTGATTGATACAATCTTTTCAATCTATCTGTAATTGGTAGGTACCACATCCTTTGGTACGGTACCCTATTACGTCCCCGTCCTTGCGGCTTGAATCGTGGCTTCTTGCAGAATCGACATTCTTCTAGCTTCTCATCATCTCCCCAATAGATCATGCAGTTGTCGATGCAAACATCTATCATCTCAGAAGGCAACCCAAGACTATAAACCAGTTTCTGAATCTCATAATAAGAATCAGCAGACACATTGTCTTCCGGCAAATACTCTTTAAACAAGTCCGCCCATTCGTTCATGCAACTTTCAGGTAGATTGTGATCAGTTTTAATATTCATCATTCTAGCAGCTAACGACAATTTAGAGAGACCTTCTCTACAACCACTGTAAAGTGGTTGATTCGCCGCGTTTAACATTTCGTAAAACTTTTTTGCATCTATATTAGGTTCTTCATCTCCATCATGAGCTACGAATGCATCAGCTACCATATCATGAACCCTATCATAATCTACCATCTCCTCCTGATGGTAACTATGTTCATTATGCAAATGATGATCAACCGGTTCTTTTTCCTGAAAATTGCTATTACTACTACTAGCTTCATTCTGATCATAATTAAAACCTTCTCCATGTTGAAACCAGATATAGTAATTTGCCGTGAAACCTCTATTTATTAAATGCTTCCAAACATTTTCACGGTTTGCCAGTTTCGAATTGTTGCATTTCCGACAAGGACAGAACATCTTACCACTTTCTTGGGCGAGCGGTGTTGAATCTGCTTGATGCAACACCGCTCACCCAAGAAAGTGGTAAGATGTTCTGTCCTTGTCGGAAATGCAACAATTCGAAACTGGCAAACCGTGAAAATGTTTGGAAGCATTTAATAAATAGAGGTTTCACGGCAAATTACTATATCTGGTTTCAACATGGAGAAGGTTTTAATTATGATCAGAATGAAGCTAGTAGTAGTAATAGCAATTTTCAGGAAAAAGAACCGGTTGATCATCATTTGCATAATGAACATAGTTACCAGCAAGAGGAGATGGTAGATTATGATAGGGTACATGATATGGTAGCTGATGCATTCGTAGCTCATGATGAAGATGAAGAACCTGTGTCACCATAAATTCATAGGTAGCGGTTTAACTGAACCAGAAATTCCTGATTGGAGACCCAGTTCAAAAAAAAAATCCACAGCGGATTACGAAAACCGCGAAATGCAGAAGTCACACTGATTTTCAAAACTCCAGCACACAAAACCGAAATATCTGACGAATAAGGAGGAGGCGAAGTATCCAGAGTTAGCAAACCTATAGATCTCCGGCAAAGAGAGAGTCAAGGAGGAGATTCACTGCGAGTAGACGTCGAAAGTTGAGCGGGTGAGAGGGTCGTGGCTCTCTCGGCGACGGCGGCAAATATATATATATATATATTTTTTGTTTGGATGCTAATTATTTACGAAAAATAGAAAAGAAAAGGACCCACCTTTATTTAAAATTTTGAAAAAAAAAAAACTCATTTACGATTCACAGATTTGATGATTATCTCTTTTTCTAATTTTAGTGGATTTGATTCTAAAAAGGATCCACAAAGAGAAAAGGCGTCGCACGCTTCTCTTTCTCCTCCTGGTCCTCCGAACTATCTTTCGCCGCCGTGTTCTTCGGCGGCAAAGATCACATTACCAATCTCAAAGTAATTGATATTGGATTGGGGGGGGGGGGACAAAAAGGATGACTTCGATCAGAAAACCCGAGAAATTCTCAACGGACTTCGCCATGGGAGGCGCAGCAGCCATCGTCGCCAAATCCGCAGCCGCCCCAATCGAAAGAGTAAAACTTTTACTCCAAAACCAAGGAGAGATGATCAAAACAGGACACCTCACCACACCTTACTCCGGCCTCTCCAACTGCTTCCTCAGAATCTTTAAAGAAGAAGGTGCCCTCTCCTTCTGGAGAGGAAACCAAGCCAACGTCATCCGCTACTTCCCTACACAGGTTCTTGATTAATTAATCAAATAAAATATAAAAGCTTTTATCTTTAGACACGTTAAGCCTTGTTTTTTTTTTTTTTTTAATTGTCTTTCTCTTATTAGGCATCCAACTTTGCGTTTAAAGGTTACTTCAAGTCCCTCCTCGGATTCTCCAAGGAGAGAGACGGTTACTTCAAGTGGTTCGCTGGGAATGTAGCCTCTGGAAGCGCTGCTGGTGCCACGACTTCGTTGTTTTTATACCATTTGGACTACGCAAGGACTCGTTTGGGCACTGATGCGAAGGAGAGCTCGGTGAATGGGAAGAGACAGTTTAAAGGGATGGTTGATGTGTACCGTAAGACTCTGTCTAGCGACGGTGTTAAAGGGCTTTACCGTGGCTTTGGGGTTTCGATAGTGGGGATCACTCTTTACCGGGGTATGTATTTTGGGATGTATGATACCATCAAACCCATTGTGCTCGTCGGTTCCTTGGAGGTAATGCAGATATGGTCGGCCCTGAGATTTTGTGGACCGTAGACTATTTAATAAAGATTTCGATAGTCTAGGCGCCTAAATTTTTTTTTTTTTTTACAGAGGGCCTATTTATATATAATTTTGGAGGTTTGAGGCGAATGGTTCATCCGATTTTGTTGTCCCGAGATTTTGGGATCCGTAAGACCATGTAGTAAAGAGAGCCTAGAATTTTTTTTTTTACAAATTTGGAGGCTTATTTACGTATAATTTTTTTTCAAAAAATTTGGGAGGGCAGGAGAATGTTTCGTCAGGTTTGGCCTATGACCGGTCCTGAATGTAGTATCATGTTTCTATGCCTTTGTAGTTTGCTTAATCTTAAGAGGGAGGCAATGGTGATTTTGACAGGGAAACTTTTTCGCTAGCTTTCTGTTGGGTTGGAGCATTACTACCTCTGCAGGGGTCATTGCTTACCCTTTTGATACGCTTAGGAGGAGGATGATGCTTACGTCAGGGCAGCCTGTGAAGTACAGGAACGCTGTTCATGCGTTGAGGGAGATAATGAAAACGGAAGGGTTCTATGCGCTGTATAGAGGAGTTACTGCGAACATGCTTCTTGGAGTAGCGGGAGCTGGAGTGCTTGCTGGGTATGATCAGCTTCACCGGATTGCTTATAAGCATTGGGTTGTTCAGTAATTTTGAACCAAGAATTGAAAACTCTCAGGTGGAGAAAAGAAAAGGTCAGTTAACACCAAGAAGTTGAGCTTACATTACAATGTGTTGTGTTGATTAACAGAAGCTCGGAATCATTTTTAAAGAGATGAAAATAGGGAAAATTGTTGATAATTCTTGTCAGATACATTGTTGTTTCAGTAATTGAAAAGCCTCTTTGCTTTTAGTATTGCTTCATTCATTAGAGATGAGGAGTAAAACTATAAGAAACCAAACCAAACAAACACTAAACCTTTTCGAAATTGTTTTGCAAAGTATAATTTAAAAAGATTGTCTTGTGGTTGTAAGGTTTGCGTATAGCCCCCATTGTAAAAGCTCTTATATGTGTTCTCTGCTATATCTTCACCAGACCAAACTAAAGGCACAAGGAAAATGTCACTTGTACCAAAACCAAAACTAGACATAGATTTCTTATCATTTTATCATATTCAAATTCAGTTATCTAGAAGATTAGGAGAAAAGGAGTCGCTACAGACCAAAGAAGCTTGTAGAGAGTTATTGTGAACGTCGAACGATAAGCGTTTTTAAAGTTTCTAATATTGTAAACCGGATAATAACCGGCTCGGTTTAAATTTAAACCAAAATTGAATTAAAAAAAAAAAAAACGTTTCCGGTTAAGCGTTCGTCGTTGAACAAAACCTAAACCTGTTTAATGGAGAGTCTGTTAAGAACGAACACAGAGAACAGAGTTGCCGCCTAGAAGACAACAACATGAGACCAGGTCTTGAATCCTTCTTCCTCCTCAATAATTCTTCTATTTTCAATTGCGATCATGAGATTAATATAACTTTTTTGTTTTAAATTTGATTTCAGAGCTTCCTGGATTCTATTTCGACGAGGAAAAGAAGAAATATTTCGCCATTAAAGGTCCAATCCCAGGCTCAAAACCTTCTTCTTCTTCGTCTTCTTCAAGAACGAAACAAAAGCCAGACCCAAAGCCTCTCAAGGTCGGTTACTCTTTAAAGCTCGAGTCTTTGCAGCTTCTTTAGCTTCTTTGTTTGTGTAAATCAGTTTTTATTGTCATCAGGAACCTAATTATCAAAAGAGAAACAAACTAAAAGCACTGAAGCTACTTTGTTCCCGAGAGCTAAGTGGAAGTGTTGTTCTTGTCAACAAGAAGAAGTCTAACTTCAAGGAGGAGATTGAAAAGACACAAGCCTCTAATCCTCTGGTAGTTTACTACTTACCTCTCTGTTTCTAATTAAGATTACATAAAAGCGGTATGTAACATGTTTTTTTTTTTCTTTCTCTGTGTTGTGTAATGGTGATGATGCTTTAGGTGTGGAGATATGATTCCACTGAAAACATAGGTGATGCTGCTCTGAAAGAGTTTCAGGTTGATATACAAACATCTCAAGGCCTGACCACAAAGAACATCCTAGTAGCTGGCAGTACTGGAGGCTGCTTGAGGTATGTATGTGTCATTAGAATCGCACCGTAGTTGTTTTATATGTTTTTGTTATCTATATGTTTTTGTTACTATTAGAATCACACCGTAGTTGTTCTATTAGAATAGTACCGTAGTTGTTCTATTAGAATCGCACCGCATTTAATAGTAATCTATATGTTTTTGTTACTATTAGAATCGCACCGTAGTTGTCCTGTTACTTTTTATGCAATTAGATTTATCGGAGAATTGTTTAGATTATTTATTTTTCAATCCAACCTATATGATATGGAAGTTTGTTTCTTTTCAGCATACTGAGAGTTTCCAAAGCTGGACAAGTACCACCCTTTGATGAGTCTGAAACTCAAGCTTTATATGGTGGAACCGAGTGTGATCCAGTTTCTGTTCTTCCTTACAAAGAAAACAAAAGGGAAGCACCTAGGCTTATATGGAGACCAGCACGCTCTCATCTACATGCCCGTTCCAGCATATCTTCTATTCAGTTAATCGGAAGCTATAATCCATCTGAGAACTCCCACCACGTCAAGCGAGCATTGTATCCTTTTTAACGTGTCTTTATTCTTTTTTCCTTTATCTCTCCCGTTTTGTAAAAACCTTGACACTAGAAAAAAAAAAACAGGATCACTACACTTGGATCATCTGGTCGAGGGTCGGTTTTCATCTTAAGCCTTGCCGAGGAGCCTTACATTGTCACTCCGAGAAGCCTCCGAGGGAATGTTTCTTCCGAGTGTACTATTTGGACATCTGATTGCAGTGTGAGTGGGACTCTTGCAGCTATTGGCACCAACCTAGGGGGCGCTTTGGTTGATTTGGAGACAGGAGCTGGTTCTTACTTTCTCAGAAGCGAAAGCGATGTTTTGGCGCTGCAGTTTCATCAATCGGTAACTGACTTTTGCTAAAGGTGTGTGTGAGCCTTTCTTCTTCTTCTGACGTGTGTTTGTGTATATGTACAGAAGGGGAACATTGTTCAATGCGGGCTCAGGAATGGAGCTATTGTGTCGGTTGATGTGCGTGAGAGACCAAGCAGGCTCACTAGACACCAAATACGGTCTCAATCAACGAGTGGGACCAGTCAAGCTACTAGTATAAAAAAAGAATGGTTTAAGGTAATGAATGCTTTAATCATATAACAACTTTTCATCATTCGTTGGCGTTCCTTACAATGGTTATTTTTTGCAGCTCAGAGGAAACATTAATCCATCTCATGTGTTATATATGCCTTCATCTCTTACATGGTTAGTAAACGACTTAAACCATACTTGTTACTTAGTTTGTTTTCATGGTTATATAATTCGCTCCTTCCTTCTTTCTATAGCATGAAGACACTGAAAACTTATGATCAGTACTTAATGGCAAGCTCAATGGATGGAACGGTGAGGAGAGCTATTATTCTGCATTTTATCATAGCATTTAGTTGTTATCTAAAAACGAAACTTTCTCTCTTTTTTTAGATAAAGCTATATGATCAACGCATGGTTAAGAGAGGGGTGGCTGTACAGACATATGAAGGACATGTAAATTCTCATACTCGCATTGAGTTTGGCATCGACCCATCAGAGAGATTCCTCATGTCAGGTTATAAAAAAGAACACTTTGTTCCGAACGCTATGACATGATTTGAGTTTCTGTTTTGACTTTGTATGTTGGTATCAGGAGGAGAGGACTGCTACACTCGCATTTGGAGTATAAAGTCTGGTCAACTTCTGTCTGAAAATAAATTCTCCAACAGTGTACCTTCAGTTGTGTGTTGGTCTGCTGCTGAAGGTACTTTACTACTCTCTGAACCTTCTTGACGGAGTTGTTTACTTTTTCTATCTTTGGTGAAATAAGAAGATCGTAAAGTTGGATTTTCAGGGCAAAGTGAGTGGAAAGATAGCATTGTTCATGGGGCATGGCTTGGATCGCGTGAAGCAATATTCAACATGTTTTAAGATATACTCCACAGTTTAGCAATAAGTTTTTTAGGCGATGGAAGCTGTTGTGGGGAGATTCATCACTTCATGTCCAATAGATTGCAGCGGAACCATGATCTTGAGGATAGAAAGTTCTTTGTTCTTTAGCTTTGTAACAGTAGTAGGATCAGATGCTTTGTAATTGTAAAGAAGTCAAAATGCTTCTACGTTATTTTGGGGGGGGGGGGAATAGTCAATCAGGCTAGACAAAATATTAAATTGCAAAAATGTGTCAGCACAAGATCTTCAGGTCATCATTGTGGTAAAGGATTCATTGGTCGCTGCAAATCCTAATCTTCAAAGATTCTTGATGCTGTGTCAATCAGGTATCATCCGTTGATATTACAGCAACAGTTTCTTCCTTCCATAACATTCTACAGAAAGAGCTCAGCTCACCACATTACTTCCAAATGTTCTGACAAACCGCTTCATTGTTCTTAATAAGCCCAGTGAAAGATTGATCTTGCTGCCCAAAAATTTTGCAAGTTATATATATGGACATAAGTTTCCAAATCATTTAAATAAAATTTATTAGTCTTTAATAAATATTTATGGCTTCTTTTTTTGTTTTGACTAAAGGCTTTCAATTAAAAACATAAACGATTACAACGACTATAAAACTTATAAAGTCTGGTAAAATTTGCATGAAACACATTTTATGATAAGATAAATCTCAAACCAAATGAACTATTAGGCCGAAACTAGAAGAACCCAAAAAATGAAAGAAGAGTAGCTAATGAGAAGATCCACGACCACATTGACCCCATTTACCTCTTCCTTGTACTGATTTTTCATTCCAAATCTCTTGAAATTTGATAGGAGGTTTTGTCTCTTTCTCACCCCTTGTCAAACTGAGGGAGCTCATATGCTCCAACCCAACTTCATCCACTGCTTTTAGCACAGTACAACAAGAATGATTCTCAAATTCACTAACTTGAATTGATGTGGTTAAGGAATCAACAGTTGATGGTTTTTGGACTTCCTTGTTGATAATGTTTGATGGAATTGAATCCATAATGCGATAATAGAAGTAGATTGAGAATCTACTAGAGAGAATATTTATGGCCTCTGAAATATTTAGATAGATATGGTTCTACAATTGGAGTTTTTGGATCCACTTCTAAATGACAGGTGTCATTTTGTGAGAGGTGGTATTTAAAAAAAAAATGTTCTTTGTCACAGGTGAGTTCACAACAAAGCCACCATGATCTTTTCTTTGTCACTCACCCATAACAATCGGAAAACTCAGATGCAACCATTGTAAAAAAACAGATTTGATTGAATACATTTTTAACACATTCATTTCAAAAAAATGATAATAATAAGGACCAATCTTTCAAACAAAATACAGACAAAACACATAATCAAGCTACTCTATAGAGACACGAGAATCATCTCCATTGCATGTCAAGAACATTAAAACTGAAAATCCAACAAAAATTGTGACTAAAAAACCACCAAACAAGAAAAGTAAGGAAGAGATTCATCTTTTACTATGTTTCACTTTGTCAAGAATACAACATTACCATATTAAACCAACTCAAGAAAAGAAAAAAAAAAACTTGAAATCAAAACCACAGGTTGAAGACAAAGAACATACAGTACTTGCTCCATAGAAATTTGCCTAAACACATTAACCAAGTAAAGAAAGTTTAGCTCCATCTTATGCCATTTATATAAGAGTGTGATGCAAGTAATCAAATCTCTTATTACAAATTTTCAAATTTTTGAAATTTAGAACCTTTAATTTGTTCTACCATTGGAGGGATAAAATTAAACAAGTATCTAAAATTTTTAATTTAATTATTTTCACTTAAAAAATTGATTTAGATTTCTAATGGTGGATCTATTGTTGGAGATGGTCTTAACAACCGACATGATCAACACGACTGGTTTAATGATTACACATCTCTACGTGAAAATGACTATTATAATTATATCCAAGTCACGTATTCGTATTGTACGTAATGTTTATCAAAAGAAATAGTTTATGCTTTTAAACTTTTAGAATATGACTCAACATCTTCCTTGAAAATACCATTAACGTTTTCTAACATCTAATACGTACCATTAACGTTTATCTAGTTATGATATCATCATTATTTGTTAACGAAGTTACAAGGAAGAACAACATTTATAGATGTAAGTTGAAGTTTTAAAATTTTGAAACATATTATAAATTAAATCATTTGTTTATTCATGATCGTGATATTTGTGTGTCATAAACCATAAAGCATCATTACATGAGTTGCTTTCATAATAATTATGATCATAAAATTCGAGAAGTTACAAATTAGAGTAGCTAAAAATCACATTTTGAAAAAAAAAAAAGTTCACATGTTCATTACCAATGTCTCTTTCTGTTCAGTAATACCACAAAGAGAGAAAAACCACTTGCGCGGAGAGGATACATGAACAAAAGAAAATAACGTTGAAAATAAAAATCAAATTTCCATTTTTGTTTGATTTTGTGTACGTTAAGACAAAGATTCTTCATCTATAGTTTCTAACTTTGGCTTCTTAGATTTCGATATCGAGATCCTATGCATAAACTCCGCCGCCGAAAACTCTTCAATATCTTCTAAACTCAGCTTCGATCCCGCCGTTATCACCCCAACGTCCCCCACTTCTCCGTCCGGCGACACCCTTCCGTTGTGACAATGCTTCACGGCTGTTCCGTCACGAGAAGATTTGTTACCAACTCGGCGGCGTTGCTGTTTCTTGGCGGCTAGGAATAACCTCGTCATGTCGGAAGCGTTTGCTGCTGACGTGGCACGCGTCATGGGGAAAGTTACGTACACATGGCAGCCTTTGAGTTCAAGATCGTCATCGGCGGCTAATGGGTTGAGCTTACGGCCGATTTTTAACGACTTGGCCTCGACGAGGAAGAAGCTGGGGATCTCCATCATAAGCTCTGCGGCTTTAGTTGGTTCGTGGATGTGACGGACTTCACCGTCCGGGAGAATCACTCTCGCCGCCGATGAAGAGGACGAGGTTTTGCTTAGAGCGGAAGAAGCATAGTTTCCCATGACGTGAAGAAAGATCGAAGACTTATTCTTTAGAGAGAACAATAGAAGGAGGTATGTTTAGGAGAGGATCCAAGAGATGTAAGTGTATATATACAAGAGAATGTTCGGGGAAAATATAGTTATAGATTATTATTTAATGTTATTTTGTAAGGTGGAGATAGACAGTTGTGCTAAATACAGGTTGACATTATATGGTTGAATGCGCGTCTTTTCCATTATATTATATTCAAATATATTGCCGTGTTTTCATAACTCTATAGCCATCACTTTTTTTTTTTGTTTCTTCTTACAGTTTACATGGAAGTTATAAGTTGTAAATGGCCAGATACAAGGTTTTAACGTATAAAATATATATTTTAAAAAAGTTTGTCAACAGAAGTTGGAGGTTATGCAACTTATGGTAATTTTTTTCTATATGTTTATCTAACTCGACCAGAAATCAGAAGAATAAGAAGCTGAAATAATAAAATAAAACTAATCTGAAAGGTTTTTTTTTCTTGGTTTGGGTTTTTTCCAATGATAGTTAATTTTTTTCAACTGAAGGCTGAAGGTTAAACAGAAAGTAGAGCATGTAGTGGTGGTCATATAGACAAGCGCAATGACTAAAAGCTTATTAACTGAACTTGCAAAAAAAAATTTAGCTTTAATTAGTTCTCTTTTTCTTGTCGCTATAACTTTTTCTGTCGTCAGCTTTAGTTCAATACAGATTAGTATTTTCCTTTTAAATGAAAAATATAAATATATACTGAACCACAACATCAAATCTGAACAGAAGTTTAATTGTTTTTAATTAATGATAACATCCATTTTATTTTGTTGGTCAACTATATGTATTATCTGGATTTTAATCCACAATCCTCAACAACAATACTAGTATAAACGACGTCGCTGAATATCTTGACTTAGTGATAGGTTCGACCAAACATCAAAATGCATCAAACTGGATTTAAAGAAAGATTTAAAATCAATACCACATAATATGAATGGCTGACGCTGGAAGTATGGAAGGAAGGACGCAACATAATTGTATTATTACTTCCAGTTGTTATCTCACAAGTCACAAGTTGGAAATGACAAAAGATTTATGGTATTCTGTATTAGTCAGTAACAATAATGCGAAACTAATGATAGTTATAAAATAATTAGGATTCCACTTTATATAAGTTGCGTGTAGGACCCATCCCTCGTTTCCTTCGTACTTTCGATTTGGTGATTGCTCTACGGAACCTTTCTCTGATTTGGAGGATCCTTTGACTTACAGATCCGACTGTTCCCCTTATCCACGGGACTCCTTGCTTTCCGTTTCCTAACCCTTTTAATATTATAAGTTTGTGCCAACATTTTATGTTTATATCTTAATAACATTCTGTATCATATGATCTTTGTACAGTTGAAATTATTCATCAACTTGGTTGAAACTTGACACAATAACTTGTATATATGGTTTAACTTCATAATAAAGCTTTAGTTGCTTACAATTGAATTTGTTTCTCTGCTATATAACAGCAACGATTTTTCAGATATAAACAACTTTAAATACACCTTTTTATTGAACTTTCTACTAAAGTTATATTTAGCATTTTCCAAAATATCTTATAAAATCACAAAACATGGAACATATTATGCATGTCGCTATAACGAGTGTCCATTAATTAGGATATCGTGGTCACGAGAATGTTGATCATGCATCATTCGTTTATTTGGTTCTTGCATCTTATGCATGCATCATCAGTTGAATGTTTCGTTCTACTATATAACAGCAACCATTCTCACATATAAACGATTTCAAATACACCTTTTAAATTAAACTTTCTACTGGAGTCATATTTAGACGTTTTTTTTTCAATTTAACATTCTGATTACCGCTGCGTACCAATTCCATGCTATGAGATTCAGTGAGAAAATCTCTTGAAAAGGGTAGCCGATCTTATACAAAAATTCATGTTGTGCATACCTTTTGAATGATTAAGAAGTTTTAAACTTTTAAAATATGTACCAAGACCAAAAGCAATAATAATAAATAAACGGGATACATGTACTAGACAATAATGATTCTCATCCAACATTTCCCTTGAATCTGTCAAATTGTGTTGCCACTCGTGATTTTCTCCACTGAGTTTTGTGTGCCACGAAGATCTTCCCAAAATTTCATGATATTTGGTCTCTAAGTGAATATAAATGATTAAAAAAATCATTCGTATATGTTATAAAAGTATCCTTTAGTGTAATTTTCTCAATAATAAATGTAGTACGATGATTGTTGCGAAAAATGATCAGAGAATCATAACAAACATCACGTCGTCAAAGAGAAATAGCCGAGTCAATCAGAGAATATGCCAATAAGATACATCATTCGAACTTATCACATCACACAAAGTTGTAATCTAAAAACCCTAACTATAACACCTATATAAACGCATACATCATTTTCACATTTCACATATCCAAACCTCATAAAAGCTCCCAAGAATCCAAAGAAAAATGAAGAATCTCGCGATGCTTGTTGCTATTATACTCTTCTCATGCTATGTCACATCTCAAGTCACAGCAAGTGATATGGAGTCAATGCCATCATTGCGTAGCGAAAAGCTCGAATGGTGGCATTACCATTCCTACCCTTACTTTCACCCTAAGCCGCCACAGTGGACGTTCCCATGTGCTGGCGGAAAGGCCTTTCCGCCACTCCCAGCCGGCTACAACCACCCTTTCCACCCTGTTCCGTTCCATCCACCACCGGTAGTCGCCAAGTGCTTGTCTGATTGCAAGGATGTAAAAACATGTATGGCGGATATCCAGAAAGCTTTCTTCACCCACAAACCTGTTATTGGATCGGATTGTTGTGCTTCGATACAGAAGATGGATGTAGACTGTGACAAGACTGTTTTTGGAGCTTACCATAACCCTTTCTTTGACTACTTTGTTAAGTTACATTGCGCCACCAAAGCTGGATCTACTCCATCTGCTCCCTCGCCAGCTTAGGGGCTTTAGTTAGATATCAGAATTATAAATAATGAGTTCTTAGTTGGTTTTATATTTTTCTTTTTTAATTATGCTTCTCCATGTTGGTCTTCAAGAAAATAAAGGTTTTTTTTGCTAACATTTGGTGCATTCAAGAAAATAAAGTTAGCCCTTCTTAATAATGATACCAGTGTTTTTTTTTTTTTTTGGAGTGTTTTCTCTTAAGAAATGAAGCATACTTTAGATTTAGAGAAAATTTTATTTCATTTGTCTAACTTTTATTCTTTGGTTAATTTTCAGTTTGGTTTATCAGAATTAAACACTTTTATAAAAAGTTATCACCCATTTTCTTATGTTACGTTATCCTACCAGCTAACGGAATATTTTTTTCAAAAAAAAGAACAATGAGATTACTAATTTTCTTAATTCTATAAGCAATAGGTAACAAATAACACAAATTTTTTTTCATAATGCTGCAATAATATCAAAAGACATTACAAGTTAATCAAATAAAAAACACTTAGTCCAACAACAAGAAAGGAAAAAACTTCAAATCTCCGAATCAATGCAGTTGCATTATTAATAAAGCAATTCAGACATTTTCACTAGTACTAAATTAACAGATACCATTTGTCTTCTTCCTGTCGGAAACCAACTTCTTCCAGCCATTGATGATCTCTCTCGGCATCTCCATATCGCTTTTCTTCACAGTCACTCTCAATTTATCGCCATTAGCTTCACTCTTCTCCTCTCCTAGCGAAATTTTTTGGACTACTCGCGAAGGAAGCTCATCGAGCTCACGCATCACTTTCTCAATATCAATCACAAGTCTCTCTGCGAGTGTTCTTGAGAAATCTTCTCTGATGACCACTCGAAGAACAGTTATGTGTTGTGCGTTTGGAGGCATTGTATATGCTGGCACTATCCATCCATACCTACATGTTAAATATTTATAGAGAAGTTCATTATTGATACATCATATTCATGTAGATTATGGAAAGTGATTAATATTATTAGAGCCTTTGTAGAGTATTTATATACATAGAGAGTAGGGTTTAGGAGTAGACTAATTACATAGAGATCCTCTACTATCTATATTTACATATATATACAATACGCCTCCTCAAGATGGAGGGGCTGTAGTCACTCCAATCTTGCTGCAAGCTTGATGAAAATGATTCTTTGGGAGTTGTTTGGTTAATGCATCTGCGGGTTGATCTCTAGTGGAAACGTGAGCAACCTCAACTGACCAGTTTGTATCATGTTACGCGTGAAGTGATAGTCCAATGCAATATGTTTCATACGAGAATGAAAAACCGGGTTTGCGCAGAGATAGTAGCACCAATATTGTCACAGTAGATAACCGGTGCAGTGGAAAGGTCTATGCGAAGATCAGAAAGTAATGAACACAGCCATGTTACCTCTGAAGCTGTGTTGGCAACGGCTCGATATTCTGCTTCCGTTGATGAGCGAGCAACACCATTTCGTTTCTTAGATGACCAAGAAATCGGGTTTCGTCCGAGATAAATGATGTAGGCATTAGTGGAGACGTAATCATCAGTGTCACCGGCCCAGTCTGCATCTGAAAAAGCATGTAGTGCCAGTGGGGAGTTCTTGTGAAAGAAGATACCATGACTGCGAGTACCGGCAAGATATCTGAGTACACGTTTAGCTGCCTGCCAATGCTCCATAGTCGGCTGATGCATGAATTGTGAGAGACGAGTTACATCATAAGAGATGTCCGGTCTAGTAAATGCCAAATACTAGAGACTACCAACAAGCGATCTATAAGGAGCCGCATCGTTGAGAAGAGTTCCACCAGCAAGTGTCAACTTCGGTGAGGTTGGTAATGGAGTCGACACTGGCTTGGCATCTACCATGCTCTGTTTACCGAGGAGATCATTGACGTATTTTCTTTGCATGAGATGGAGTCCTTGAGGAGTCCTAACTGCTTCAATGCCCAAGAAGTAGTGTAGATCAACCGGGTCGTTGATGGAGAATCTTTCAGCAAAAGATTGTAGAACTTGTTGAACAACAGCAGGGTCGCTTCCAGTCACAAGTATATCATCAACATATACAAGAACATATGTGACAATATGGCCGTGTGTATGAACAAAGAGCGAGGCATCAGCAGTGGAGTTTATAAAGCCGATAGTGAGAAGATGATGTCTGAGCGAGAGATACCAAGAGCGTGGGGCTTGCTTAAGACCATAGATTGGTTTCCTCAAGCGACAAACATGATCAGGATGATCTTTATCAACAAAACCGGGTGGCTGCATCATATAGACAACTTCAGTGAGATCACCCTGGAGGAATGCATTGTTAATGTCCAGCTGTTTCAAGGTCCATGATTTTGTTACTGCAACTTCGATGACAAGTCTGATGGTGGTAGACTTGATAACGGGGATGAATGTTTCTGAATAATCTACTCCATATCTTTGTGTATATCCCTTGGCAACAAGTCTCCCTTTGCGACGTTCTTCCTGGCCATTAGAGAGATACTTGGTTGTAAAGAGCCATCGGCACCCAATAACATTTTGATCATGTGATGGTGGTTCAAGATCCCACGTATGATTGACAATGTGTGCATCAAACTCTGCAATTGCGGCATCTCGCCACTTTTTGTCTTTCATAGCTTGAATAATTGTTGTTGGTTCTGGAGATTGATGCTTGGGTCCTGCAAGATGAAGAGTTAACTTTTGGATAGGCTTTGTAATGTTATTTTTGGCCTTGGTTTTCATTTGATGGATATTTTGGTGGTTTTCAGGAGCTGGATTTTCTGGTTCAATAGGTTGGACTGACATGGGTGATTGTGTTTGGGATATATTTTCTTGTTGTGTTTGCTGAGTTGGGGGTTGCAACTCATTTTGTTCTTGAGCAGTGGGCTCATTGGAAGAAGCAAGGTTTGGCTGAATCGGGGTTTGTGATTCATTTTGAGAAAGAGCAGTGGGCTCTGAGGAGGAAGAAGAGGATGTAGGTGAAGAGTGAGAAGGTAATACCTGAGGTTGCGGCGGAGGAGGAGCAGTGGGGTGAAGAGTCTCAGGCACGGGTCCCATTTGTTCCGGTGGCATGACCGGAATCGTTGTAGCAACAGAGGCTGGAGCAGTAGGTGTGCTCGTGTGTTGTGGATCACTAACCGCTGCTTTTTCTTGGAAAGGAAACAATGTCTCGACAAACTGGACATGTCGAGATGTATATATGCGGTTTGTAGTGCGATCAAGACAGAAGTAAGCACTCTGAGTTGGTGAATATCCAAGAAAGACACAAGGTTGAGATTTGTCTTGAAGCTTATGAGCATTGTATGGTCTCAACCAAGGGAAGCATAAGCACCCAAACACTCTCAGCTTCTCATAGTTTGGTGCTACTCCAAACAATATCTGAAACGGCGATTTCATCGAGAGAGTAGGGGTGAGGAGACGGTTGATTAAGTACACGGCCGTAGAGAAGGCAAACGTCCAGTACTTCTTTGGTATCGATGCCGTGGACAGCAAGGTAAGGCCAGTCTCAACAATATGGCGGTGTTTTCTCTCCGAGAGACCATTGTGTTGTGGTGTGTGAGGCGGTGAGGTCAGATGTGTGATGCCGTGAGTAGAAAGAAAGCTTCTTAAGGCAATGTATTCACCCCCATTATCTGAGAACAGTGTGCCAATGGAGGTCTGAAACTTGTTTTCAACCAGTGCTTTGTAAGCAATGAACACCTCTTTCACCTGCGATTTTAGTTTCAGAGGATAGAGCCATGTATATCTCGAGTAGTGATCAATAAAAACCACATAGTACTTGTAGTTATCAACTGAAAGAATTGGTGAGGACCAGACATCACTAAAAATATATTCAAGAGGTCGAGATGAGAGAATAGAGGAGTTTGTGAAAGGCAGTTTATGGCTCTTATTAATTAAACAATCAGAACAAGACAAGTGTTTTTGAGTACTGGAAGCAATAGGAAGAGAAAACTGAGAAACAATAGTGTTTAAAATAGAAAAAGAAGGGTGGCCGAGCCGAGAATGCCACAAAGAGATAGATGTTTTGGGGTTGGACGATGTGAGCATGGCCATTGGATAGGAGTTGTTAACCGGCCATTCATACAAGTCATTCTTAGTCTTTCCTTGGAGCAATGGGACCCCCGTGCTGAGATCCTTCACCTGAAATGCAGCAGGGAAAAATTCCACCGAAACACCATTAGTGTTGCATAAACGATATACGGAGATAAGATTTTTATCAACATGAGGAACACATAGAATGTTTTTCAATGATAAATCACGAGTAGGAGTTGAGAGAGTAGATGAACCAGTATGTGTTATGGGTAGACCTGACCCATCAGCAATGAGGACATCATCTCCTCCTTAATACGGGTTGTGGAAGGCAAGGTTGTTGAGATTAGAGGTGATATGGTGGGTAGCACCAGAATCCAAGAGCCAGTTCGCTGCTGGATAACCCGGGTTCATAGCGAGGTTCGCACGCGGTTGCCAAGGACGGAAAGGACTGCTTGCTTGTTGATTGATAGCAGGTTGGAGACCCTGAAGCTGAGGACAACGCCTGGCGCTGTGTCCCTGAGTGTTACAGAACTGACACTTACCCAAGTAAGGTTTGAATGGGCGTGTATCCGAACGTTGCTGAGTGGTGTCGTTGTTGTAGGAGTTGTTGTTGTAGCGCCTGTTATTGTTGTTGTTGTTGTTGCGGTTGGTGGAGTAATTTTGTCGATGTTGAACCGCATTGGCCGATGTAGGGATCACCGACTGATATTCCGTATTTTTAACGGTTTTAAACTCGTTTTGGAGAAATTAAATGGTCGGTTTTAATTAATGTTTTGGTCTATTTGATGCGTTTTGGTGTTCTTAAGTGTAATATGCAGGTTACTAGATAGCTTGCAAGAAAAAAACGCATTCGGAATTTATTTAGAAGCAAGATGGACCGAACAATGGACCGAATGAGAAGTATTGATCGCACAGGACGTGAGATCGACCGATCCGGTACATGTGGATCGACCGATCCCACGCTTTCATGCACTAGATCGACCGATCTGGTCCATGTGGATCGACCGATCCCACACTCTACGGGCTCCACACGCACAAACGAGCTTTTCACTCCTTTTTACCCACTCCCCTCAAGAATTGACAGAAGAACTCGACCTTTGAGACTCAGAAAAGACCAGGGGCGACCAAGGAGGAGATTTACAAGTTCTAGAGAGAAGATTTGAGTGTTTTGTACTTGTTTTGGTGTGATTTGTGAAGATTTGTAAAGGAATTCATCTCAAAACCATTTGGAGAAGATCTT
>NC_027749.1:4261126-4261565 GCF_000695525.1 Brassica oleracea var. oleracea | reverse complement strand
CCAACGTTTGTTTTAAAATAGTTTTCAAATCGTTTAAATCATCTTTTTAGAGCTTGTTTATGTTTTGTGACACTAAAGAAAATTAAATAAAAACCATCAAAAATATATCTTCATTCGTTGTAGCTATTAACTTGTCTACAACTCTACGTGTGATCATCGGTCCCTGTGGATTCGATCCCGCATTACTACTGTGTACTTTACTGTGCACTTGCAGTTAGATAATCGGGTTAAAACTCGACACATCAAGTTTTTGGCGCCGTTGCCGGGGACCATTTAGTCACCCTAGAGTTAATGATCAGTTTAAGACTATAGCATTTTTATTTTGTCTAATGTTTCTGTCTTTCTCTTTCTGTTTGTGTTTTCAGGTGGATGAGCGGATTTCATACTAGAAACAAAGGATCATCGAATTTAATACCTTTGGAGTTAGAGCTCGGACGCC
>NC_027749.1:4260871-4260949 GCF_000695525.1 Brassica oleracea var. oleracea | reverse complement strand
AGCATGCCTAGGATGACGCTTGCACATTATAATACACCAGATGCATTTTATGCCGATCGTTCTGGGATTCGCCCACCT
>NC_027749.1:4259144-4260771 GCF_000695525.1 Brassica oleracea var. oleracea | reverse complement strand
GGCCCTTGGCGAGGTAGCATCGACAAGTCAGCCCCTCATATCTACCAATTCCAGGACCCACAAGGGAGAGAGCAATTTTAGAGCAATTTGTCAAACTACCCTATACCGCCATCACCGCGCTGACTGATCCAGGTGCTCTCATATTTCTACCACCGCCTGCATTTCTCTGCGCCAGACCCGCGACACTGAAGAAGAAAGGAGTCGCATCATCATCGACACACCAGCAGGCACCACATGATGATATAGAGGAGGAGCCTGAAGATGAGGAAAGTCTTTTCCCCACGGATTTCACTCCGTATATGCTGCCACCAGCACCTCCCGCTACTGCATCCGCTGCTGAGATCAACGCTTGGTCCATCAAGAGCCATCAAACCAACAACTCCATACTGCTGAAGATGTGGAAGGGAATCTGCAACATTAAGAACGGATGCGCATCACAGCCAGCTGTTTCTGGAGATAACGATGACGACTCAGGCGCTCACGACACCGCTGCTGGACCTGATGCAGCGGAGGACTCTGATGATGATGGAGCATTGGAGAGGCGCTCGAAGAGGCGCACTGACCGCAACGCCCGATCGGGAATCTCTCTTGGAATTATTTTCACACCGAGACGGTGTGAAGTAAGTCTGGGGGAGGATGCTACTTATGTACCATATTGCTATTATTTCTTTTATTTTCTTAGTTTATCGGATTTGCTTGTGTTTTAAAAACTCTCTACGTATTTTTATCAGACCTTGTGATGATTATTAGACTATTTCCTTGTGTGTTGTGCATTACATTTCATATTGGCCATTTTTCAGGACTGTTGGCGCAGACAAACCGAGGAACCACTTGACCAAGCAACTTCTCCTTAAATCTTTTATCAAGTCTCGGTGAATTGTAATCGACTTAACTATTTTTGACCATTAATGAATTTAATTTCTTTTGACCAGGAATCAACATCAGGAAACGGTACACCATATACACATTCAGGATTTTCTTTACCACATTTTACCAATCTTTAATAATCCTGAATGGTCAGACTCATCAATAGTTTGGTACCACACCTACACCTTACCCTTTTATTTCATCTCCATGCATTCTTACACGCTGATTATATGTGCATACATGTGCAAAAACAATGGAGAGATTAGGGTAGACATGGTTCATCCGACTGCTTAGGTAGGATCGGAACATTTAGGTGGTTAGACACGGACCTGTGTGTCTAGAGGTGTAAATAGAAAAATTGGGTGTTGTAAGTGTGTGATTGCATCGCAGTGTATATATTCGATTTCGGTTTGTATAAGTTTTCGTTTTGAAACTAAAAAAAATAAATAAATAAATAAATAATAAAAAAAAAAATAGTTCATGTTTATATCTCATTCAGTATATTTGATTTAGACATTTTATTTTTATTTTATGTACTAGAGATGATGCTTTGTTTAAATTTGGGGTTAGAGTTTGAGATTTGTTGGGTTTTGATCATTTGAAACTTGAGCAGTTCGAAAACGTGGTTATCAATATACTCGGTTTCTCCAGCGATTTTGCATAATGTTTTGCATTTTTCTTTGTTATCGCTGATACCCACAAACACTTGAGCCTCACCTAATTAAACACTAAAACAGCCTCCCAAACACCGAGCCCGTTA
>NC_027749.1:4252627-4258042 GCF_000695525.1 Brassica oleracea var. oleracea | reverse complement strand
TTTTTACAGCTTGTTTATGTTTTGTGACACTAAAGAAAATTAAATAAAAACCATCAAAAATATATCTTGATTCGCTGTAGCTATTAACTTGTCTGCAACTCTACGTGTGATCATCGGTCCCTGTGGATTCGATCCCGCATTACTACTGCGTACTTTACTGTGCACTTGCAGTTAGATAATCGGGTTAAAACTCGACACATCACCGACGCTGTGGTATCACGAACAGCAAGGAGTTTTGCTTCATGGTTCAACAGGCGTTCATGGACCTCAGTGACACTTGGAGCAACATCTTTGCCTTTAATCTGATCAACCACATTCTTGTACTCCTCAGGTAAGCCTCCAAGTAGCAGTTCAATTTGATCCTCATGATCATAAAGCTTGCCTAAGAGTGCAAGTTCATCAAACTTGGTGACGGCGCCTTGAAGGTACTCGTCAATTGACTTAGCACCTTTAGTGTAGTTCTTCAGTTGATCTTTGAGTTGTTTGATATGTCCGCGGCTTGGCTTGGCATAGATCAAAGCTAACTTCTCCCAGATTTGTGACGCAGTTATCGTGCGTGACACGGTTGGCTGGATCGGTTGAGTTATGGCACCAAGGAGAGCAGAGTAAATGAGTTTGTCTTGGCGATTCCAGCGTACGAACTCAGGGTTCTCTGTGACATCATCTCCTGTGGTTAGTGTTGGTGATGGGACAACAGGAGAACTGTCAAGATGCTTTGCGAGAGCATAACCATCCAGGAGGGCATGAACTTGCAAGCTCCACATGAGGTAGTTGGTGCTTGTGAGTTTGTAAACGTTTGACATGTTGATATACAGCAGCATGTTGGGGTTGAGCGAGATTGTCTCGGTGGTGTTGGTGGAAGAACTCATGACGGCTTGAGTTTGAGATCAGAAAAGTTTTGCTAGGTTTAGGAGCGTAAGCTCTGATACCATGTAGATTATGGAAAGTGATTAATATTATTAGAGCCTTTGTAGAGTGTTTATATACATAGAGAGTAGGGTTTAGGAGTAGACTAATTACATAGAGATCCTCTACTATCTATATTTACATATATATATACAATAATTCATACACAACTCATATCACAATGAAAGCTTCTAAACAAGAAGGGCATTTGAGATCTTAGTTAAGACGATTGACCTGCGAAGCATGTCGGAGATTTCGAACTCAGTGTGAGAGCTGCTATCTTTCAAGGAAAAAGCGACAAGTGGCACTCCCTCGTCTTTTGATACGATGTTGAACTTTTCTGTCTTCTCAAGTCCTTCCCTTAGCACGATCGTATTCTCTCTGCAATTCTCCATCACATTTCTATAACCCTGTTTAATAAATTTTATTTATTAAGACATGTCTAATTACTTAGCATTAGCATGATTAATAGTGGTTATAGTAATCGTGGACCGACTCACCTCGTGGCCCAATCTGATAAGTTGGTAGTATTGAGCTATGACTTGACTTGAACCTACGTTTATAGAGAGATGAATATCAATGAAGAGTGATTGGTGAAAAACTGAAGACAAATACAGCTAATTAAAAGTCTATCAATAAAATAAAAATAGCAATAAAAAAAAGTAAACATTAACTAGTTAAAATCAATATCAAAGTAAATTACCTTTAGAGAAATTGAGAGTAAAAGTGGGTTGGTCTACACCAAGATAATTGACGTGGAAGATGAGTTCCTCAGGCAAATCCTCTTTGGTTCTCCAAACCACCCAACCAATGCCTTCGTACACAAGTCCATACTTGTGACCACTCACATTTATACTCTTCACCAACGGCAACCTAAAGTCCCATTCCAATTCCGGATACAAAAACGGTGCTATGAATCCTCCACTTGCTGCATCCACATGGATCGGTGTGTCCCATCTATAAAAAAAACATGCATATATGGACGCTTAGGTCAGTTGTTTTGATTAGTGTGTAAACAATTTATTTACATGAAGCAATTTAATTACCCGGTTTCTTTGTTCTTTAGGACCAAGAGATTGTTCAAGAGTTTGACATCTTCGAATTCTCCATTAAGAGTGGAACCAAGAATGGCCGCAACACATATAGTGTTCTCATCAACCATCTCAACAGCTTTCTCTGGATCCATCACATAATATCCTTCGCTTAGTTTGACTTCTTTAAGCTCAACCTCAAAGTACCTGGCGAATTTCTCCCAACACACCTAACATTTTGATTCGTTGTTGTAAGAAAATGATCAAAAGCACAAATTTGATCACGATTATCAATCTTGAACAATCGTTATTTACTTGGTGAACATTGGCTCCGGTGACAATGTTTGGTTTATTGAAGGGTTTGCCTTCGGCTTTACGCTTGTTCTGCCATTTCCGCTTAAAGGCCAAACCGGCCAACATTATGGCCTCAGATGATCCAACGGTCCCTACTCCGACGGCTGTCTCCGTCTCTCCTAACGGAGCATTGAATAGATTTGCAATCATGTTCACACATCGGTTCTGTTTTATTTATCAAACATTAAACAATAAAGATTAATTAGTGAAACCCCACTTGATAAATGACATTGACATCGAGATTGATGATTACTATAATAATCTTAGTGAACTAGAATGTGGCAGAATCAGGGCGGATGGATATATTATATGAAACATTGGCTTTGGCCCCAAGATTTTTGAAGGTTTTTTATATATATTATATGATCCAATACCTGGAGTTCGGTGGTGATAGGGTAAGCGTGCTTCTCGACGTAATTTTTGTTAATGGATGCCATGATGAGTTTATTGCACTCAGGCTCCATCCAAGTTGTCAAGAAGGAGGCTAAGTTCAGCCTTGAATTGCCGTCAAGCATTAGCTCGTCGTGCATTATCTGATACGCAGCTTCGTTCGGAATTGAGTTTCCCGGCATCTTGAACCTGATATTAATGTTTTTAGCACCATTATGATCGAGATTACATACTTATAACATATTACATGATTAAGATTTTAATATCGTTTTAGTCAAAAAAAAAAGAAGATAGTTATATTATTGTTAGTTATATGTTACCTGGGAAGTGAAGTTCGGACGTATGGTGATGCAAATGTGGAGTGAGAGACGTCCGTATCCGATGCGGCGTGAGAGAGCACCATCACGTAGATGAGACAGAGAGTATAACACGAGATGATGAGGAGAGGGAAGGTGATGAATGGGCTAGGAGGAAATGGAGAAACACCTCATGCGTTTTATATAATGATATTGAATGGTAACCATGTGGGTTCCCAACGTTTAAATTATTTAGAGATTTAAAATACACATAAGTTAATAAACTTTATTTTTTTCTAGACAAACATATTATTAATTATCTACCAAACATATTTTAACCAGTAACAAACAGTTTGCAGAAAAATGCAGGATATGCGAATACGTTTACCCCCATATTAATTCATCATTTACTATATATATTTACTACCTTGAGTAGTGCACAGTTGATGTTTGGAATAATGTATTTAGAGCATCGTTAGAGCAGGTTTATTGATGTATCTTAATGGTGTATCTTATGTTAAATGGGATTAAAAGAAATAGAAGAAAAGAGAATTAGCCAAAAGACGTCTCCTAATTAAGGCCGAGAAGGGGCGTCTCTTGAGCGCCACGTGTCAGCCATCAATGGGAGAAAGGAGGGGTGTCCGCGTTGCTTCGGTTTCGTCTCTTCTTTTCTTTTTTTCTCTCCGGTTGTCTCCTCTCCTAGGCGAAAAGGCGATTCGACTGTCCTTCGGTGGCGCTCGTCAACGGAACGCCGTGTCTCTCTGTGGCTCTTGTCGATAAAGGAAATCGGCGTCCTTTGTATCGGTTACTCTCGTCGACGAAGGAAGCCGGCGACATCTCTCTCCTTGTGGCTCCCGGAGACGAAGGCAGTCGGCGACATGTCTATCCGGCGGCTCTCTGAGACGAAGGAAAGCGGCGAGATCTCTCTCATGGTGGCTCTCGGAGTGTTTAGGAAAGCGGTGAACGGTGACATCTCTCTCCTGGTGCTCTGATGAATTGGATAAGTCTTTGTAATTTTTTTTGTTTGGGGTTTGTGATATATGTTGTGAATGTATTTGCCATTGTTGATTTAACTCTTGGTTGGTGGTTTGTGAAAGATGTTGCCATTGGTCATTTAACTCTTCTCTGAGATGAATTGAATCGTTTTTATGTGTTAGGTTAGGTAATAAATAGAATGTTAAGTGGTTAAATGAATTGAAATAAGATATTTTTTGTGTGCGATAATGGTTGTCTCTGTTTTAATAAATACAGTTGATGTTCCATGCTGTGTTCGGTGTTAGAAATATGTCTAGTCGGGTATGGTTGGTTGGTTTGTGATCAATGCTTTGTTCTCTTCCCCGTATCTCATCTTTATTGAATCTATAAAAATATTTCCTTTCCTCTTTCTTGAATTCACATCGAACCTTGTTCTTCTCTTCCCCCTTTCTCTTCTTTGTTCTTTCTATCTCTCTTTCTCTAGCTTGCTTCTGTTATGGACTCTTTTCCATCAACCGGAACCTCCAAGTTTGTTGAACTACTGAGTCAACAAACTCTTTCCTTTGGTAACTATGAAGATAGTGTTGAACTATCTTCATCAGAAGTTCCATTTCGAGGTAGTCTAGGAACCGAAGCTTCAAACTTTGAGGCTGGAGACACTCCTGCTGAGCGAAGAGAACGAAGGAAATGGACACAAGCGGATGATATTGTTCTGATCAGCTCGTGGTTGAACACGAGCAAAGATCCTGTCGTTGGCAACGAGCAAAGATCAGGCACGTTTTGGAAGAGAATTGCTGCCTACTTTGCGGCAAGCCCTCATGTTCCTGGCCGCGAGGTGAGAGAGTCAGGCCACTGCAAGCAGCGTTGGCACAAGATCAATGATCTTGTGTGCAAGTTCTGTGGGGCCTACGAGGCTGCTAGTAGAGAAAAAAGCAGCGGGCAAAATGAGAATGATGTTCTCAGGCAAGCTCATCAAATTTTCTTCAACAATCAGAAGAAGAAATTCACTTTGGAACACGCATGGAGGGAGTTGCGCAACGACCAGAAGTGGTGCGACCTTGCTAAAAACGATGGGAGCTCGAGGAAGAGGAAGGCTGAGGACGGTCCAGATTCATCTACATCTGAAGCAACTGCGAGCAAGCGTCCCCCCGGTGTCAAGGCCCCTTAAATGATATCAATGTTCTTGATCGCTCACCTGTTTTTGATGACATAATAAATGGTCAAGCTCCGAAAGTGAATTTCTCGGTGAATGGAAATTCTTATTCAATGGCTTACTATCTCACCGATGGTATTTATCCGAAATGGGCAACTTTTATCCAATCTATTTCATTACCACAAGGTCCGAAAGCGGCTTTATTTGCTCAATGTCAAGAAGCTGTCAGAAAAGATGTCGAGCGTGCTTTCGGAGTCTTGCAAGCTCGATTTGCCATTGTTAAAAATCCAGCACTTTGTTGGGATAAAGT
>NC_027749.1:4220003-4252051 GCF_000695525.1 Brassica oleracea var. oleracea | reverse complement strand
TTGGTTGAACATATATGGCGTAAATTTGGACGTGATCAAGACAACAACTGAACTTAGATGCCGCTTTCAAATTATTATCGTTTATTTTAGTTATCTTTATTTTCATGTTTTTATGTTTTTTTTAAAAAAATCTATGTTTAAAATCTTATGTTTGACTTTGTTTTATTTAATAAATAAACTTTATCCTTTAAAAAAAAATTGTTTAAATTTTAGTTTAATATTTTTTTAATTGTTAAGAACTTTAATTAAGAAACTACCAATAAACCCCTATAATTAAGTGTATCTTAATTATGTCTCCTAACTTAATGATAATCATTAAAAAATCATTAGGGCCCACTTAAGAAACACTTGAACATGCTCTTACTGACAGATTTCTTAAATTGAGTCTCTCAACCTTTAATTTATTAATCTTTTCATTTATAACAGTTTTATAATTAAAATTAAAGCAGTAAAATTATGTTAGGAAGACACTTGTAGAATTTGCTTTGTAGAAAGGAAAGAGAGTCTCTTCCTGCCCAATCGATTCTCAGCTTTTCCGTTGTCTCATTCTTACTTTTCATTTTTATATTAATATTAACCGTAAGAAACGCCTACAGAATTGAACCGCTGCCCATGCCCTTACCGATCGATGATACGACTACTTTTCAATTGAAAACTAAACTGTGAGAATATTTTTTTTTTTAATTTGTCTCTATTAATGAGTTAATTTAAAACATTATAGATTTTCCTTGTTTGTAAAAGCATAATCAACAAATGGTAAAAAAAATACTAGTTTTCTATTGTTTATTCGGAAAAACCAACGTTGAAAAAAATGCAATTTATTATGTTATCTTACTTTTTTTTTTGTTAGATATGTTTTTTGCCTAGAATTTTATTTAATATATATTCACACAATAAATAATAAGATGAAATATATACACTATAAATATTAAAAGTATATATAAAATGAGACGATAAACCACTAAACCCATTCTTATTTGGACTAGGGACTTTTCCCGGGCTACGCCCGGGTATTCGTATAAGTTTTTTGCTATCAACCTAAGATAATTAATTTATAGGCAGATCACATTTGATATGTATCATTCGTAATAAGAGAAGATAGAGACAATTACCAATCTTTCTGAAATGATTATTGGAGTAGATGTCTCTTAATCTTTTAAGAGCTTCATTTACAGCAGCTGTTATACGCCCATATCACTTGCTTGAGTGGAGAATTTCTTCAGCTCTTGATAGAAAGAACAACAACGACAATTAGGTTTGAAACGGAAAGTAAATATTAGGTAGCAGCTAGACATGAGTAAACAACTGGAATCTCAAAATTTTAGCAAGGGGAAGAGAAGATAATACCTACATGTAGAGAATCAGCAGTGATCCTGAAGCTGCTCAAAACGTTCTGAAATGGTAACAAATTGACTCAGATTCCATAAGAGAGAAATGCAATCAGAAACTAAGATTCAATTCTGGAACATACAAACAATTTGGAATCAAAGAAACATTGGAGGACCCTCATCTATGAGTTCACTACTCTAAAATACTTGTACAAGGAACAAAAAAGGAAGATGATATACCATAGTTGGAGACAAAGAGTCATACCCTCAAGGCACATTGTCTTGGACTGAAAATCAATCCCAATAGTTGCCTGCAAAACGAAGACCGGTCAACAAATTTTAAAGAGGTCTACTAACCAAATCTATTGGCTAAATTCTGAATAGCATTATCTATTCCAAATTTTCCTTAATAACTTATTATCGCATATATGTTTGTTTCTTCTTCTTCTTACATGGGCTACCTAAGCAGAATCATCAGACTCAAGATGGAGAAGTAACTGCAACAACACAAATGAGCATCTTGTAAGCATCCATACTTGTTTGCTTCTTTGGTAAAACAAAAAAAAAATCTACTGACGAAGAATTCAAACCTGTTTCTTAGTGAATAAAGGAAGAAATCCAAATATAGTAGATGCCGAGTTGAAATCTTATAAGCAGTTACATCCTGCATAAGGAGTACGTAAATTTCATGCATCACAAAATTCAGAGTAGACATGAGATATAATACTAAAAACAACATCCAGTATTGAGAAAGAAGAAAAGAGCTACAAAATGATAAATACATATGTTTTTCTTAACACATTAAATACGTACGTTTATAGTATCAAATCATCACCTTTGACAGTGAGTAGACTTCAGGAACACTTTCTATAATCCTTTTGAGAATGAGAATGACTCCATGAATCTTGTTGGTGCCTATAACAGGTATATGACTGCAAAATCTTTCATATAATAGTTTCGTTAATTAGACTTTGTCCTGCTCCTGCTTGTACTGCCTGATAGACATGTTTAAAAATGTCCAAAAATTGTGAGCTTAGACGCAGCAACTTCCTCGCCAAGTATCACTTGAGCACATCACATATAAATCAAGTAAGTTCATAAGCTGTTTCAGTCACATCCCTGATTATCCTCTACATCTCGGCTCTCGAAATTATTGTGTGTGTGCATATATACCTTCTTCTTCAATTGATAAACGAAAGCTGCCATCATCACCACCTCCGACCATCTCACTCTTCCATCAGATCTCATCTGCTGCAGACAAAACCGTGCCGTCTGAGATCCTTCGCCACTGCCATGTGATTTATTTACTAATATGGTTCATAATATGATATTTACCTTAATAATATGTGAGGACGATAACCATGTTCTTCTCCGGTATCTTATTCTTTTGGCTTATGTGTTCCTTCCCAATCTAATTCTCCTCTGTTGGTGTCGCTTGTCTTTGTTGTCGTATATGAAACTTCTTTTTGAAATCTCTGAGACGTAGTTGTTCATAGAATATAGGAGCTGATTTGAGGAAAAATGAAATTCTTGAAAGAATTTGAAGGAGCTCAAAGAACAGAAGAACTGAATTAAGGGACAAATAAATGGTTGAAAGAATTTGAAGAGATTAATTGAAGATGTTTGATAACTTTGCGAAACAGTCAATGAAACTGAGATCAAGAGAATCGAGAACGTCAAAGGTCCTAAAGTAGTGTTCTCACCTAAAATTATTTTGTGTTTTTTGACAAATATAAACTAAATAATATGAGAGCTTTTCTTATTTTGATTGGTTAGGACATAAATTGATTGGTCAAGAGGGGTTGTGGTTATGGAGATTTGCAGAGATAAACGGAGAAGACGAACTGTGTGAACCAAATCGATCGAGCGACCACTCCGTTCTATGAAAGGTGTAAGAAACAGATATTTAGGAGTTTAAAACTGGACTTTTTCCAAAATATATTATGAGCCCATATGAAAAACCGAAAATTTATTAATCTTGATTTAAGCTAGCCCAGAATTTATAATTTCGATTTATGCTGAGCTGACATAGCATATTTGATTTTTTCTGTTGGCTGATTTTTCGTGCTTACGTGGACAGACTAAATGGTGATCTTATTCTCTTTTTAGTATAGCATAGATGCCCTCTGGACATCATAAATTTGGGTGCTTTCAAAAATCATGTCAGCATAATTTTGTCTTAATAATTTTATCGATATCAAATACATTTTTTCTTTTACTCCACAACAAGTAAATACTTCATTCTTGATAATTATGTAATATAATATGTTTTAAAAAAAATAGAAAAATATTTTAGCAATTAAATAGGATTCTCATGATAGTCATGTGGAAGGTAAGATTTTTACCAATCAATTATATTGACATTTGACAATATTATTACACATGTGCGGGACGATTTTGTGTCAGATAACGCCTTTGTCATGTTAAAAAGATACAATTTTTGTTTTGTCTAGTTCTATTAAATAACGCACATATTCATTTTATCTTCAATTTTGATGTGTTTATAAGAATTTTTCCTTTATGGTATTTGTTACGATTATTTAATACATATAGTGTTGAGATATCAAAAATGTGAATATGAACATACTAGTGTGTTCAAATGGATGTGATTTACAATGAAAAACCGTTTTTCAAAATATATAATAGATTTTTTAATAATTAAGTGTATTTGATATGTGTACGTAACCAGAAATCGATACCAAACAATATACATTTTGAACACCTTTCATACATACATATATATATATATATATATATATTTGAGAATACTATTTGTATATTTATAAAATATATATAATATATATACCAAATTTTCTGAACATATATTTTTTCAAAATATATTATTTCATATTTTTAATATGATCCAAATCACGTAAATATCAAATACTTTTTATATTTTTAATGTTACTAATTAAACTGAATCAAACCAAACAAAAATTATATTGATCCGAATTGCATAAATCCGTATATATTTCATATTTTTAGTAACTATATATCTATTCGGCACCGCAAAATATTTTGCATCAACCGAACATTATTTCATACCAATTATTCTTTGAAGACAATATTTATCCGATATAGCGCATGAAGCGTAGTTGCATGAAGCGTAGTTGTATCGTACCGCATTTTTATTCTGTACGCTTGCATTACCGCGATCATCATTCAGATCTTTTGACTCGGTGAGTTGTGACCTCCAAAACTTTTAGAGAGAAAGATGTTCCAAGTATAGTTTTTGGAAAATATGTAGATGAACGATTTTTAAAAAAAAATGTGGCAGAACATATATTCCATATTCACCTACCAATAGTCACTATAGTACATACTGACATATCACATGAAGGCAGAAAATAAACATTAGCCAAAATAAAAAAAAATAAATTAAACCTATTAAACATGTGACAACTCTACCGATAACAACAACGACCAACAACGTTTTGGAAATTAAAGATATTCCCAAAATGATCATAATCTATATACTGTACTATACAATTAAAATATCAGAGTTCAAGCACAAGATGACCTATAGTAGGGCTGGTTCTAGCTGTCCACAAAAAATCATGTGCCAACACATGGAACAGCCAACTCATCACGACTGTTACCATCTCCGTAAATGGTTGCAAAACTTTTGTACCAGTTACAAAATACGTACGGAGTATAAAATGTTTATCACTTTTTTGTCAACAAAATGTTTCTGATCAGTAACTAGAGTATTAGTGGAAGTAAGATTTATATTGAGTTTGTTGATTTTAAAAGTTGAGATATTTGTTAAATTTGGAAAAAGTGTTTAGAAAATTTTGTATATTATGAAATTCTATGAAAATAAATTTATATAATGTTTCTAAAAATCTAAAGCATATAAGGGGCTGTTAGTGGGATATGAATTTATATAGTGATTGTTAAAATAATGAAAGCAATGGACCTGCACTACATTAGCTAAGAAATCAGTTCATGTAATTGTCAATGGTGTTTATTATTATACCACTCTTAACAAAGCTTTAACAAAAAAAATTGAAAACGTTACTTTGGAAACTAAGTAAACATGTCTATTGTGATGTCTAGTATGTATCACACATAGGGGTGATCCCGAGCATAACAAAATGAAACATTAGACTAAGGTCTTCAAAATTTTTCAAAAAATTCACATTAAAAAAGCACCAAATTTATATTAAAAAAATTGTTAAAACCTTACTAATTTATGGCCTCCAACATTTCAAAGACGTCCCTGGTCACACATATGTATAATAATAGATTCAAATAATGCTATGAAAAGAAAAACTCTATCACAAACCGATTCCATCTTTGAGACTATGAAAAATTTGATGAAATATAAAGAACAAGTTGCAGAACATATATATATTCCACCTAGGCACCTAACCATAGTTAATATTACATACTAACACATTACATTAAAAAGAAAGTAAAAAAAAAACGTTAGGCAAAAACAAATAATAAATCAAACATATAACTCTATCCATAAGATCACTGACCAACACCCAAAACTTTTTGGAGAACTATAAACATATTCCCAAAATGATCATACTGTATCGAATAAACAGTATCTGCTCAAAGGTTTTCAGAGCTCCAGAGTAAAATAATGTTGGTAAATGCATATCTCTTATATACTAAAACGCAAGTCGCCTAACTAATTAGATAGTGCCACGTGAAAAAGTTTAAAAAAATAATTAAAAACAATTGACAAGTGAAAAAGCCTTGAAAGCAAGAAAAAAACAATTGAATATTTCTGTAGGCTAAATATTAACTAATTACTTCCTAATTTTTCTCAAAACTTATAGAAAAACCATTAAGACAAAACGATTGATGAAACTTTCTTTTCTTCGGTCTCCTATTTTTTTGCAAAAATCTCCAACTATCTAGATACCTGGTTTTTGTCAGAATTTTTATCCCGTAATTTTTTCACCATTAAACAATTTTCATCTTTTATATATTGAAAACACACAAATCTAATAACCAGCAAAGTTCTCACACATGTACATATGTTTAACAAAAAGAACAATATCAATGAAAAAATATCTTTCTACGGTCATCAATTTTTCAGCAACTATAAATGTCTAACTCTCTAAATTTTCTCATATCACTAACAACACGTTTATTATTCAAAAAGAAAATGTGCAACCATAACTTCCCAGTTCCATCGTTAACTAATTTATTCTTTTCCTCCTTTTTTTTCTTTCCATCGTTTCTTCTTCATATTTGTCTGTGTGTTTTGAGTGTAGCTAAAAAATATCCATAAAGTTTATACCTAACCGTTATTGATATTATGTTTGTTCCTTCTCAAATTAAAATTCTCTAAATTTTTTAAATTATTTTTGCAGGATTCATGTTGAAGATGGTTACGTACTGCTGTAAATCTTCAAAAAACTCAGAGCTTTGTCAGCAATTTGGTATCAGTAAGTTTATCTGAATCTGCTATATATAAATTGAGTATTTACGTTTGTTTTGGTTTGACAATTTTTACAAATATGTTTTTATAGCATTAACATATGCTTACAAGTCTACTATGTTAGATTAACTAATTATATGTATATAGTATCATTGAAGTTCCCAGGTTTGTGATGACTGCACAAAAAAGGGGTGGAAGTGAATAACAAAACGCAAGTTCAAAAATAAAATCCCAAGATATGCTCATTTATTTATAATTGGGCATTTATCTCTCTATCGGGTATCAGATTTAAAAAAGAAATAGTATAAATATACTTTCAATAAAAGTTTAATGGTTTTCATATTTGTGCCAAGAAAATGGTTTTTATATTTTACTTTAGTTTCACTTTGAATTTTAGAGTATTAAAAGTAAACAGATTTTTATTTTAAAGAAAACTTATTTAAAACACAGTTGCAAATAGAACTAAACGAATCATTCAATATTTTTTGTCATATTTTGATGTGTTGGTGTTCAGTTCTTTTTCGATAAAACTGATAAAAATTGCTTTTAATGGTTATGTTTGATTGTGAAACTACTAATTTTAGCTATTCAGTTTATTAGCTCCAGAAAATATGAATATTTATTAAATAAAATTATTTAAATGCATGGAAAACTAGCCCGTGCATAGCACAAGGATAATACTAGTGTATATATAAAGTGAAAGTAATGAAAATGAGTTTTGATGTGTAAGCTATGTGAATTTGTGTAGAGTTTCTGAATTTTGAGAGTTTATACATTTTAAAAAGTTATGTGGATTGTGAAAATTTATATACATTGACTTATAAAATTTGATCATAAATTTTTTAGATTGATATAGATTTTCATAAATTTGTATTACCTCTTTTCTATCATTTTTTTTGTAAAATAAATATAGAATCTATTTATTTTCAAAATCATATAGTAAGATTATTTATACTGATATATACAAAATTGAATTTTTTTTCTTAAATAGCCATTTTAAAAGATTTTATCGCAAAAAGAGCATTAAAAAATGACCCAAAAAAAAATTATTTAAAAGATAAAAGACTATTTTACCCTTGTTGTGTAGATGTATAAGTAATAAAAAATAAAAAAGTTGTTTTTATATAATTTCGAATTATACATTTTCAAATTCGAACATTTTTATAATTTTTCTATTTTTTAAAAAACAAATTCAAAATTTCTTTTTGAAATTCGAAAATGTTTTTTGAAACTATTTAAAAAAATATTTTAAATTATTAAGATTTGTAAATGTAATGTAAAAGTATAATATTTTAAAAAAATATAATGTTTTAAAAATAATTTTTTAAAATGTAAAAGTATATAAATGTAATGAATTATAGTTTTGAACAAATAATTTAGATTTAAAGCATAGATATTTGGTAAGAATAATTATTTTGTTTTCTAGTTTTTTAATCACAAGGATTTTGAAAATCATATGGATACATATGATATTTTAAAAGTTGAGTCTTATGAGTAAAAATGAATAGAATTCATCTCCCAATAATACTAGATTTAGTTAAAATTAGAGAATCAATAATAACTAAATTTTTTGAATAACAAGAAATTTGAATGAATTTTGAAAATTCTTAAACCAGTAACAATGGATTCTACTTAGATTTTTGAAATCTAAGAACCAATAACAATGGATTCTTAAAAAATTTAAAGTTCATGAAAATTCACTTACCAATAAACCCTCCTACGTTATATTGCTTAAAGCATGGAAATTTCTCAACATAAATCACTTTAAAATTTTGACAAAAAATGCATATAAACTCTAAATATTGTAAAATGCCATAATATAAATTTTCTAAATTATAGAATATTTATATTTCACTTTAATCATAAAAAGCCTAACTCATATTTATTATAAGAATTTAACTTCCAGATTTAAGTATACTTTGTTTTTTTTTTGTGTCCACAGTTTATGTTTAAAACCCAGTATCTCGCTTTAACATTTGTCACCTCACCTTGATTTAATAGCTAGACAATATATTCTATATTTTTTGTACCTAATCCTTATCCATATGTGGGCTAACTGAAAATGCCTATAAATCCAAAATATAAGAGATTATGATAATTGTTTTTGCTGAAAATAATATAAAAACATTTCATTAATACCCTTTACAGTAACGTCCCCTCAAAAGAGAAAATCTGTAACGAGATTTCTTTCATAAATGGTTTTGTTTGTTTTGTTTTTAGGCTTTACATACTTATTCCATTTATTATTAATAAAATCTTAAGGCCATAGAATAAACTTATATATCTTTGAAAATATTAAATCAAATATGTCTATTATAGTTTTTTTTTATATAAATAGCCTTAAGTGGTTAATATACTATATGTAGATTGTTTTCATTTGGGTGAGAAAAAAATGGATTCTAATCATGATAGCAGTTCAAGCAATGGACTGGAAACTTCGATGAGCACAACCAATGGGGATAATAAGATTTACCATCGCCACTCTATTCATCAAATTCAAAGGCTTGAAGCGTAAGATCTTAATGTAGTTTTATGTTAGTTTTTATTTTTGATTAAGACTTTCTTAATTAATAATTAATTTGTAAATTGATTTAAGGTATTTTAAGGAATGTCCTCATCCAGATGATATGCAGCGACATAAATTGGGCGAAGAACTGAAACTTAAACCGAAACAAATCAAATTTTGGTTCCAAAACAAAAGAACACAAGCCAAAGTAATTTTTTGTCATCATTTCTAGTATTTCTTCTCTATATATTATAATTTAGTACATGATATGAAGTGATTTAGTTAATCTAAGCAGATTTAATTGGTTTACAAGTCATCATTTTGTTCGTCACAATCAATTCTGAATTTCGATGGATGCATGTTAGATATTTTTCCCACCACAGTGGAGCTAATACGTAATTGTATTTTCCAAAAAAAAAAATAGATTGGCCTTGAAATTCTTTCAGTTACAATTTTTTTTTTGAATTATAGGCTCAAAGCGAAAAAGTATTCAACGCATCACTTAGAGCAGAGAACATAAGAATAAGACGTGAAAACGAAGTGATACAAGAGGCACTAAAAACTGTGACTTGCCCTCCATGTGGTGGTCCTCGTCCTGGGAAAGAAGAACGCGAACTATATCTCCAAAAAATGCGTGCACATAACGCATATCTCAAAAGACAGGTTCATTTTCACATATATTTTTTTTATTTTAAATTTATAATTTGATTTTGATCAGATGAATTCCTAAAATAAGAAAAAGATACTGGTTAATGTTCAATATAATATCCTTATGGATAGCAATATAAATATGTAAATTATACATTTCTTTACAAGCTCTTTCAACTAAAAATGCTCTTCTTAAATAAGTGTTTGTTTTTAGTCAAAACAACAAATATTTATTTTTGGCTTTTCATTTTTATATTTTGACTTGTTAAACATGCAATATAAGATTAGATTCTGGTTCACCGTTCATTTAATATATTAAATATAATAAAATATTTAAAATTGCTCAAAAAATTTCTCAACTAATATATAAACTTTAATGTAAAATGGATACAGAAAAGTTATATAAAAAAAAATTGAAATTGTACTATATTCATGAAAACTGTATCTACATTACCATTAAAACCACTAATTTTTTGTTGATCAAAATATGGATATCAGCGTGAACAAATCTCAGACTTCGTAAACAATAACGGAGGCCACTCAATACCTAGCGTCAATTCCCTAGCATCAACTTCCAGTAACCCTCATGTCTCCTACGGGACCTCTTCAAACCCTCCCCTCGAGCCACCAAGCTTGGAAAGAGAACCATATACTCATGAACACATCAACAACGCCCAACCGCCTCAGCATTTCCAGCCGCTATCTCAAATGGAGAAAATGATGATGTCTCAAACGATGGTAAATGCCGTGACAGAAATTATAAGACTGATTCATATCGAAGAACCGATGTGGATCAAGTCGTCTATTGATGATAGACTCGTCATTGACCAAGAGAACTATGAGAAGTCTTTTACAAATATTAGCCATTTGAAGAGCCCAAGTGCTCGTATTGAGTCTTCTAAAGAAGTGGTGGTGGTTCCTATGGATGCAAGAAACTTGGTGGACATGTTCTTCGATACGGTATGTATCTTAATTATAAATTATATCTAAACTATGATATCTTATGGAAGCTATAGTATGGAAGCTATAGTAGTCTTATTTGTACCATGATATATAAATAGTAGTTGTCATGCTAATATGAAAACTCTAGGAAGTTCTTTTCATAAATTCAATTTCCAGTCTAAAATATAAAACATTTCAGGAGAAATGGGCGAGGATTTTCTCAACAATTGTGAACGAAGCTAAAACGATTCACGTGCTGGAGTCCATGGACACACAAAGACAAAACTTCTCGCAACTGGTATGAATTTTATAACATTCTAATTTTATGTTTTTAACTCTTAATAAATATAAGTATCTGATGAAACAAAAATGGGCTGATATATAAAATAGATCTATGAGCAACTGCATATATTGTCGCCATTGGTGCCACCGAGAGAGTTTATGATCCTAAGATGTTGCCAACAAATTGAAGACGATCTCTGGGTGATTGCTGACGTCTCGTGTCATCATGTAAACATTGACTTTGAGAGTCCGACTTGCTCCAAACGTCCGTCCGGTTGTCTCATCCAAGCCTTGCCCAATGGTCTCTCTAAGGTCACACACTCTCTTCTTTTGTTTGTCTTTTTAATATATATGCAAGTATCTTTTTATCAATTTATCATGAATATTGATCAATTTATCCATGAATATGATCAACACATTTAATATATATGCAAGTGTCATTAATTAGTATCTTGTTATCAATTTATCCATGAATATTGATCAACACACTGAACTAATACATATATAACCAATACCAAAAAAAAAACGATCCAAGTAGAAAACCATTTGATTTTGGGAAATGGTTACTCATATCTTAAATGCATGACATATTATAACTCATATGCTCTACCGTTTTACCTCATATTGCTACTGAGGTTAGAAAGAAAATATGTCATACTTTTGATAAGTAATCAAAACATGTACAACATTCTAAACCTTTTTGCAGTACCCTAAAACTATAACTATGACAAACAAAATGAGCAGGTTACGTGGATGGAGCACGTGGAAGTAAATGAGAAAGTGCGGACACATCGGATTTACAGAGACCTCTTATGCGGCGGGTTTGGCTACGGAGCTCGCCGTTGGACCGTTACTCTTGAAAGAATGTGTGAGAGGCTCCATCTATCCTCCATCTCCGTCTTCCCCACCACCGACTTAGCAGGAGGTACTTTTATATATAACCGCATATTAAAAACAAACAAATACTTACTTAAAATCTTTTATACAGAAAAATAATTATTAGTCTGGTTTGAGAGAGACACTCTAATATGTGAACCTTTAGTGTGTTAAATTCTTATATATATATATATATATATATGTTTAATACTTCAAGATACTTTTCTCTTCTTTTTTTATTATAGTTGTGAAAACTATAGAGGGAAGAAGGAGCCTCATGAATTTAGGAGAAAGAATGTTGAAGAACTTTGCGTGGATACTAAAAATGTCTGGAAACTACGATTTTTCTCAACTGTCTGAAACCAACAGCAGTGGAGTTAGGGTTTCGGTGCGGGTAAACTCAGAGTTTGGTCAACCGACGGGTCTCATTGTCTGCGCCGCTTCATCTTTATGTCTCCCTCTCTCTCCTCTCGAAGTCTACAATTTCCTTACAAATCTCGAGATTCGCCACCAGGTATATATGTATATAGTTAGGTTGATTAGACATGTCCACATTTTAATTTTCTTTTTTACGTGTCGTTATTTTCATATCGTTTTAGTTTGGGTAATTAACTAGAAAACTATTTTTTTGATGTAAAAAAGTGGGACGTTCTCTGCCATGGGTATCCGGCTGCTGAGGTCGCTGGCTTTGCAACTGGAACAGACGATAAGAATCGTGTGAACATCCTCCAGGTATTTTACTCAAACACAATGTCTTTTGCCAGGCCGGGTCCGGTCGGGAGCATAAGTAAATGAACCGATTGTTTAAGACATCACGATTTTATACACGACAATTTTAGTTGTTGGTAAAATTTATGAAATATTTATATAAAAGATAAGAGCACATTTTTACTTAAATATAGGACATTTTGATTTTTTTTTTTTTTAATGTCAGACTAGCACTAGTCTTTGCATTAGCTTTGATTCACTTGACCTAAAAGTTAACTAATGTTGGTTTATTTGTATATGTATATATTATTTAGACTACGAGTACAACAGAAGATGCTGATATGATGATAATACAAGACAGCTTCAGAGATGCACTAGGAGGTATGGTGGTGTATGCTCCAGTGGACCTGAACACTGCATCGGCTGCCGTTTCTGGCCAAGTCAATCCTTCAGGCATTCCAATCCTCCCTTCCGGTTTCATCATCTCCCGCGACGGCCATCATTTCACCTCCCCTGATCTCGAAGATGGCAGCGACTATAGTACGTCGCTCCTGACGGTGGCTTTCCAGATACTCGTCTCTGGTCCGACTCTTTCTGGAGATCTCCAAATTGAAGAATCTACCACCACAGTCAATACTTTGATTACCTCCACCCTTCAAAGGATCAAAGTCATGCTTAATTGCAACGAAGGTAAGTGAGAGTTTAATCCACCCGTTTCACAGTTCACAAAACTATTCGGTATTTTATTACTATTATCATAAAATAAAGTTGTGAGTGAGAAGACTATTCTCAGATGATTCTCTAATGAATCATACTCAGACCTTTAATATTTTTGGTTGGTTAAAAACCTTATAATAATCTCTAAATGAGGCCCTTTAGACATATAAACAATATTTATGGTGTTGCCTCTGTTGGCATATTGGTTTGTTGTATATTAATGTTGTGAGACTACAAGCTTATTGCTTATCGTTTATCATTTTCTCTGCCACACATATTGCATAACAACATGGAATGTTACAACATTACAACCAAAAATAATTCTAGCTGTTACAAAATTGCTAATATATAATATCAAATTAAATTATTTTATCTAACTTAAACATCATTTCAAGAAAATAAAAAGAGATGTTACAAATGTATGGTGGTGAATAAAAAGAAAAATATCACTACGGTGTATATAACGTGTCGCTTCACGCTGTCCAGTAAACCAGTGCCTAACTTCCAGCAGAACTAAGCCTAACGTTCTTCAAAAGACTATCATTTTACTCCCCTTTCGAAACATATTATGTATTATAATTAGCTATAATATGAATTTATTTGATAATATGTATTACTTTTATTTACCCTCCTGATTCAGTAACATTTTTGGACATTTTTAGAAATATGATTCGATGCCATGGCCGATTCATGATATTGAATTATCTCATCTTTTAATGTTTTGGATTTCGTATGACTGATGATTGATTAAATAAATATGGTTTCCAGTAGAGGTTGGATTTTTTTTTTTTTTTGTCAACTACTAGTATTTATTAAAAAGGACACAGCCCATGAACAGTACAAAGCAGGTCCAACTAAACTGGGCTAAACTATACACTACATCTTCGGCCATAGGTCCGAAGAGGAAAGCAGGCCCAAAAAGACTAGCTCAAAAGAGTCTAAAAGGGAGAAGCCGGTAACCCTAAACACGTGTTGAACCTAACAATATGAAGGACACGTGTTTGTTCAGAGTCGCCACCTCATCACCGACTTGATTGTTCTCGCCTGAAAACTAGCCGGAACTCCGCCGGAACTCCACCGGAACACACCAAAACAGGAGTGCGAGGAGAAGCCGCCGAGAACAGTAAAGGAGGGTGAAAGACCACCAGACGCAACGCTAAAGCCTTTGCCTTCAGATCTCCGACATTCAGATAGCATCAATCGACTAACGTCAAGTGCACTCCGAGAAACAGAGAAACCAAAGACATCAAGACTAAGCAAAACAGTCTTCGCAACATAACAGAGATGTTCAATCGAGATCAATTAGTCCAACTAACTCCGACTTTCATATATGCAAACCAGTCATCTTTTAAGATAGGAAGAAGCACGAAGATGAATCGACTCCACCGGAGAATATGAACGAGCAGTCGGAGAAGAAGACCAATCATCGATTAAACATAAAAGGACGACAGGCGAAGAACAAACAGCAGCCATCAAGAAGAAAGATGAACCGCCGGGAACAAAGCCGGATAGCTCCGCCGAGAAGAAAGCGAGCCACCGGAGTCAAAAGTCAGCCGACGTCACTGGAAAACAAGTCGGCGTCGCTAGAGTCAAAAGCCGGACAACTACCTCCGAGGAGATGGAGCGTCGCCGGAGTCGGATTCCGGTCGGATGAAACCGAAACCGGAGAACAAGAAAACGGCGATCTCTCTCACTCTCAAAACAACCTCTAATCTAACCTCTCTGGAAAAATTTTAAATGGTAAGAGAGAAAGAGAGTTTGAGAGAGAACTCTCTCTCTCTCGGAGAGGAGAGAAACCGCCAGAGGTTGGATTTTATCGCAATCGAAGATATTTTAATAAATACTTCTGGCGGACAACATCCACCCACACCAACCAATTCCTCTTTCAAACCCTTACCAAAGTATGTGGCTGAAGAATTTTGAATAATATCAATAAATCGGTGAAAGTTAGTAAATAATTAAGAAAAAAAAAAGAATTGAGTGGTCTCCTTCATTTCTTTCCAAGTGTCTAATTTATGTGGAACAGTCGGCTTAAATCTACAATAAAAATCTGTGACATGTACAAAAGTGCACTCAAAATATACTTTAGATTGAACTTCCACCGAAAATGATTTTCTTACCATTAATAGTTAGCTCTCATCATATATGCTTAGCAATGATTTAATAAATTATCTTACACATTTTAAAAGATTGATTAGGACCTGGACAATGGATAAACTTATTAACAAGAAAAAAAGTTGAAAATAATTATAATATTTTATAAATATATATATGGTTTTCATCTATAAGAGCATCTCCAATGTAAAACACTATTTTTTCTCTAAAATGGAGTAAAAGTGAAAATAGAGTAAAATTGCTTCAATCTTACTCCATTTTCCACTCTATAATGGAGTGATAAAAAAAAAAAAAATAGATTACTCCATTTATGGAGTAAACTTCATTATGGAATGAGATATGAGGTTGGGTTGGAGTATTCTTTACTCCATAATCACTTTTACTCTATTTTAGAAAAAAAAATGGAATAGAAATGGAGATGCCCTAAGGCTTTCGTAATGGAACGACGACCCAGACCAGGTATTTTTAGAGGTAGGAGATATTAACTTGATATTTTTCGTTTATTTTCGGTAAATCTGTACAAACAAAAACGACAAATTCAACAAAATCATATGGTTTTGGATTTCCACTAAAGTCTCGTTTCAAAAGTTGGCATTAAACTGAATCATGATGTTGTAAATTATCTGAAGGTCCGTCCAGTCTTCTATTGATTAATAATTAATCATGTGTTTGATGTCATACAAAAGTTATAAAAAAATCAGATGCCTAACTCATATTAAAAATTCAAATTTCTCTTCCATAAAATATAAACACTTACCAAAATATATTCATGATATATAAATTAATTAACTGTATAAAAATATTGTCGCTGTATCACCACAATTATTTCAGGTGTACAATGCATGTTGTTGATATAAAAACATAACTAATACTTAAATAATTATATGGATAAGCACTCCTAAATCTTAATATAATTTTTTTGTTAGGTAACTGACTAGTAACATTAGTTACAATAAAAAAAAAAAGCTCTTGTAAGCATGATAACAGCGAGTAAGCACCCAAAAAAAATATTCTCGCGAGTAGAGTTTCTATTTTCTCTTTATGAATCTACTAGTGGCTCGCATTTCTCCGTCCAGCAATATGATAGTAATATTTTTCTTTTTTTGGTAGAGAAAAGGACAACTATAAAATCTAGAAGATAATTTATCTGAGAAAACGACCACGCCCACGAACGACACGTGTCATTTTGGGTCTTTGAAGGTGAGCCACAAGATTTCATCTGTGTCTAGAGCGTTCCATGGAAAACCAATAAAATAAGAAAAACCGAAAAAGCGCACATACCAGAAGCTGACGTGGCACCCCCTCCTCTATCTTACTATTTTTTCTCGGCCCCCATCTCTCCTCCACAGACCCCCGAAACATTTTTCTTTCTTCATTTGCTCTTTCCTTCTTCAGGAGAAGCAGGAAGAGTTCCATTTACGACGTCGTTTTCTCGTTCCATCAAAATAGCTCCGGTTTGCTGGAAATCGTCTAACCGGAACATAGATGAACCGAATCAGTATTTGAGTTCTGTAGAAACGAACTTAACGGAGAAAAATTTAAGCTGAATTTCTAAAGTTCAGATTCACAACTTCGAACTGTTCCTTTTTTTGTTCGTCTGGCGAGATCTTAATCAAGGAAGCTATGGCGTCGTCTCCGTTGACTGCGAATGTTCAGGTTTAAAGCTCTATTTAATTTTTGTATCCAAGTTTTCACATTAGCTAATGAATCTATGAGCTTCAAAGTATAGTTTTTTTTTTTATAAACTTCAGATTAGAGTTTGGCATGTTAGTGTAGTGTAATTCATTTGCAGACTCTCGAATTCCAATGTAAATACAGTTGAAAACCGTTGAACTTTGTATTTTAGATATATATCCCAGAATTTCATTGGGATACTAAGTAATATATAAAGTATTACGATCAATCTATAACCACCAATTGGTTTTAACATAAAAGCCCATAACAAACTAACACTGCGGTGGAGTATTCCAAATTCTTTATATATTACTCACAAGCAACTAAAAAAAGAAAGTTTCCATAAAAGCCCCACCCTTTTATTTACAGGGTGATGACAATAGAGTTGAAGAAGCTGCAGAGATACAACTCAATGACCAAGTTTTTGACTATGCACCCAAGGTTTTGCTTCTTTTAACTTCTAATGTGTGAATATTGTTATGTGAAAGTGTACATCTTTGGCTTAGCTAATCTTTCTTTATAGGTACGGAAACCATACACCATAACAAAAGAAAGAGAGAGATGGACAGATGAAGAGCACAACAAGTTTGTTGAAGCTTTGAAACTCTATGGGCGAGCATGGAGAAAAATCGAAGGTAATAATTGAATGATCTAGTAATAATTATCACTTGCTACTGAGTTATGTTGTGGCTGAACCACAAAGTTTCAATAACAGAGCATGTGGGCACAAAGACTGCTGTTCAGATCCGAAGCCATGCTCAGAAGTTTTTCTCTAAGGTCCATAAACTTATTTTGCAAAGAACCGCTTAAACAAGGGATGATTGTACATAGATTGTTTGGAGACTTTGTGTGTTCTGACTTGGCTTTGTTTTCTTGTGTTTTTTGTTACACAGGTTGCTCGAGAATCATCTGGAGGTAATGTGAGCTCGTTGGAGCCGATTGTGATACCGCCTCCTCGTCCCAAGAGGAGACCAATGCATCCTTACCCACGTAAGTTGGGGAACGAGGGAGACCAAACAAGTAGATCTGTTTCTCCCTCAAAACGAGACAACAGATCTCCGACCTCTGTGCTGTCAACTGTTGGATCAGAAGCCTTTGGTTCCTCTGACTCACATTCACCAAATCGAAGCTTGTCCCCTGTCTCCTCTGCATCACCTCCTGCTGCTCTTGTAACTACTGCAAACGCACCTGAAGAGCTTGAGACTCTGGTAGGTGACCGAAACAAAAAGCCATCAAGGAACCGTTAGAGGCTTAGTTTTTAATGTTCTTTGTTTGGTGACTTTGTACAGAAGCTGGAGTTGTTTCCAACAGAGAGACTCTTAAACAAGGAACCGACGAAGCAAAGCCTTAAACTCTTCGGCAAGACAGTTTTGGTACCTGATCCAGGCATGTCCTCTTCTCTAACAACTTACTGCAAGTCACCGATTCAGCCATTACCAAGGAAACTCTCCAGATTAGAAACATTCCCCGTGGTAATAAACCCACAGGAAGAACTCTTGAGCTGTTGGATACAAGTCCCTCCTAAGCAAGAAGAATGCTTAGACTCAGAAAAGGGCGTCCAAAATGAAGGATCATCGACTGGGTCAAACACTGGTTCGGTGGATGATACAGGACACACGGAGAAGAGCTCAGAACCCGAAACAATGGTATGCCAAAGGGAGTTTAAACCTAGCGAGAGGTCTGCATTTTCTGAGCTCAGAAGAAGAAACTCTGAGTCTAATTCAAGAGGATTTGGTCCGTACAAGAAGAGAAAAATGGTTATAGAAGCAGAAGAAGAACAAGAGATTCGCCTCTACTTATAAGTAGAGCATTTTTCTCAGGTACCCAAGTGTTAAGGTTCAATATTAGTTCAACTTCTTAATGTTCATCAAAGTGTTACTTTTTTCAAAGTTTTCTTCGAGCTGTTTGTTGTTTAGGCTAAAGTTTATGCATAATTTGTAACTGTAATACACACTTGTACAATTTGTTTTTAATTTAACCAGTGACTATGAGCTCTTTGTTATCGATGTGCTCCACAAAATTAAGTTGTTTGGGTGAAGAGTTTCCTTCAGATGACATTGGTGAGGAGGTTATTACCAACATCTGAAAGCAATAATACTTGAACAATAGTAAGAGCGGTGTTTAACCGGATAATCGAACCGCTTTGAAAACCAAAGACAAAGGTTTAAAATCGAAATCAAAGTCCCTAGAACTAAACCAGAAAGCTCAAAAAAGTTGATTGAAGCTGGTTTTATCGGCCCATGTCGGTTTGGTTTTGTTTAGATACAGGAGAATGAGATGCTCACTTGCCAAACCAGAATAAACCGATATAAACACAAACCATATAAAATCTATCTCGTACTTGGTTCGTATCACGTTAGCCAGCAAGAGACTGCGCTCTACTCTTAACGTACGCCTATACGCAAGAGAAGATGACGTCACAAGGAAAGTAAAACAGCGTCGTTTTGAAAGCGGAAGATTTTTTTTTGTTTTTTCAAGTCGGAGAGCTGCTGCGACGGAAGGGAATGGCGGCGAATGAAGAAGCGGTGAAGTACGTATGGGAAGGAGCAATTCCTCTGCAGATTCATCTCCACAAATCCGAAGTCGCTTCTCACCCGCCTCCTCCTCCTGCTCTCGTAATCCATTCTCACTTAATATCTCTTCAGTTTTTGTTTTTCCTTCTGAATCAATAGTTGAATTCTCTAGTTGGTTAGGTTGGATCACGATCGAATTCGAATTTCTAGGGTTTTGCATCGGATTTTGATTATCAATTTGCTTGAGTGCATGAAAACGAGGAAGGATTTTAACAGTTAAGCTCGAGATCAGTATCTAAGCTCTCTGTTTGTTGTTTTCCTCTCTCGCATTATCAGGTGTTAGCGCCAAGAATAGGATACTTGCCTCTGTTAGATCATCTTATAAAGCCTTACTTCAAGGATTCACTTCCTCCTGGGGAAGATTCCATCTGGTTTGACTACAAAGGATTGCCTCTGAAATGGTACGCCATTGTTCATCTCTTAGTGTATAATATGGAATTCACTGTTTTATTGATTGTGATATGTTTTAAGTGGAGAGGTGAAACCTTCTTTGGTAATTGCAGGTATATACCAACGGGTGTTCTTTTCGATCTCCTATGTGCAGAACCAGAGAGACCTTGGAATCTCACGGTAGCCTTTCTTTCTCTCTCTCATCAGCTTCTTCTGTTTGAGAGATGGGCTTAGGATGCAAATTGAAACATTGAATTAGGATGCACAGACCTTATTTTCCTTTTTTATCTTTGTTGTTCTTGAGGTTTTCAGAAACTTGTTACTTGCAGATACACTTTAGAGGATATCCTAGCAACGTACTGATACCATGTGAAGGAGAAGATTCTGTCAAGTGGAACTTTGTTAATTCTTTGAAGGAGGTTTGTGAATATTTCTCTACTTTTCTTGTCACTAAGTGAAACATATATGCTTCCCAATGAAACGCTGCATGCTCTTCCATTAGATTTCACTTTGTAGAACAGTGAAAGATTTTGTTATCTTGCACAAGTGCTCTGTGGTTTTTGTACAAGCATTTTGATGTATTACCAACTTGGGACAATCCCGTTTACCTGTCTATCAGCCACCATGGTTATAATTTTTTTCTCAGGCTGTTGTAGGTGTAGTAATGACTGCGAATGATGTTGTGACTAATTTGTTAATTTTGCTGAAATTGATGGGTCATTTCCCTTGTCAGAGTAGCCATAGCCTTCTCTCTCCTGTGTGCTGTTTTAACAATGCTTTACTACTGCAGGCGGCATATATTATCAATGGAAATTGCAAGAATGTTATGAATATGTCTCAGAGCGATCAAGAGGATCTGTGGACCTCTGTCATGAACGGTACGAGTGTTCCATGTTAGGCAAATAAAATAACACTAATCGCATAGCCAGTATCATTCTTGTTACATCAGTACTTATGGATAAAACTCTAATCGCCGCTACATGATGCTTTTGCATTCAGAATCAGCATTGTCGAATGTCACTATGCCTACACAATAGTTTTGTAAATAAATGACTGGTTAGTAACGAGCCTGGAAACGAATGGTTTGGCAGGTGATCTTGATGCCTACACAAGATTATCACCCAAGATTAAAATGGGAAATATCGAAGATGAGTTTTCAAGAAAAGCAAGTGTGTCATCTCCACAATCTCGACAAGGTGGGACTGAGATAGATGTGGCTGGACAAGTCAAGACAGGTTTGCCAACTATAAGCTCTGCTCCATATTTATACTCTCCTCTTTTCCTGACTCTTGATTAATCCTTTTGTCAGCAAGGGTTCCTGTTCGGTTGTATGTTCGAAGTGTGAGTAAAGATTTCGAGAATCTTGAAGATGTACCTGAGATGGATACATGGGATGAGATCTCGTACCTAAATCGCCCTGTTGATTTCCTCAGAGAAGAAGGTAGTAACTTCATCATCTTAAAGATGCGCTGCATTGTTCTTATGATCGTCACTTGGCTTTATGGTGAATTCAACTGGTTCTTCAGTCTCACTTGAGATAACTGATTAGTTCCAGTATGTAATTACAGGGAAATGCTTTACTTTACGAGACGCCATTGAAAGTCTCCTCCCGGAGTACATTAGAGACAGAGCTCAAACGAGTGGAGAAGAGGGTGAAGAAAGAACCACGGATGCATCAGATGTCTCGCAGGAGACGAGGGGAGAAATCAAAATGGTAAGGATCCAAGGGATTGAGATGAAACTAGAGATACCATTTTCGTGGGTGGTAAATAACTTGATGAACCCAGAGTTCTATCTCCATGTCTCTGTTCTTGTTAAAGAACCTCAAAGGTAGGCTCTCTGCATCTTCAACCGAACTGTTAACTGAACCGGATTGCTTTCACGTTTGTCTTAGAAGCCAAAAGAATCAACGATTTGTTTACATACAAGCAACTACAAGTACAGTGAAATTGAAATTGTTTAAAATGGTCGATCAGTACTTGACCAGTCTTTATTATTCGAACAAAGCAATTGTTTTAACTTTTTCTAACAACAATAGAGAACAACGCAATTCAATCAATTGGATTTAGTATCTCCAGGAGCGGAAGCAGTAAGCTTGTTGTATTCTTCGAGCTCATCGTAATACACATCCCAAACGCATCGGACGCAACCGCTACCGCAACAATCGCCAGCCTCTGGTTTCTCCGGCGGCGGAGGGAGCGATACCTCCTTCTTCTTCTCCTCCACTACCTTTTCTTTCACCTCCGTCGAAGTCTTGTCGCCCTTGGTCGCCATGGTGATGGGCTGTTGTTCTCGAGATCCGGAATAATAGGCGAATGATGATCGTTTCAGAGGGAGATCTCGCGTTAGTCCAAATCTCATGCTCAAAAGCACATCGTCAAGGCTTTTCCGGAGGCGATTGTAATCGGGCGATGTGGCGATCGAGATTCTGGGATGGAGATGAAGACCGTGGTGATGCAACAAAACCATACGAATATGTCGAAGACTTTTTTGGCTCGTCTTTTCTATTTACTTTTTCAAAGTCAGAATTGATGATCGCTCTTTGACGGTAAGAATATCATACGTGTCATGCTGTAATTGGTGGAAAGTAAGCAAATCCACGACCAAACTACATGGACGATATATTTTTTTCGACGCTTATTCAAACAGTGATCACTTGCGCGAACCATTATGTTGTGATCTCAACAACAAAAATGAACAATATCTATAGATGACAGCATTTTCTTCTTTCATGTTTTTTTTGTATTTGTATTAGTCTCTGTACTCTTTTGCATAACCTTTCTCACCTCCTCAATGCAACTATCAAGCTCCTTCACTCTCCTAGAAGTTTACTGTGGCCTACACACAAAACACATATGTTACCATTTGCTCAATCTGATCATATTAAAGCGTGTTAAGTACTACATTTGATAATTTTGGCTTTTACCTGTTTGATTGTGTTTTTCAAATGCATTTCAGCACTAAAGGAGCTATCGCCTGCTTTTTGTGGACACTGAGACCCCTATGGCCATATGTAGACTCTGTAAAGTTCAAATGATGTTCTAGCAAACAACTTGAAACGCTCTTTCTCCTTCCACAGTTCTGATTCTTGAGAGAGATATCATTCATCATTATGTCATCAGATGGAGCTGGGAATGCTCTATATAACATAAGTATTCTTAATAAACAGAGTTTTATAGATTAGTGTAGTTGCAAAAACATTATTACAAATGTCTTACAATTATATTCTGATTTATTTATGGATGATTCTCTAAACTAGACATTTTTAAGTTTTTGTAACCAAAATAATCCTTAAAAAAATGACCAAAATAGCACTTTTTTATTTTTTTAAAAAAATTTAATTTTTAATTTTATTTTATAAAATTTAAAACACACCCTTAAAACTCTACATCTTATCTTCAAACTCTACGTATAGATTAGTTAACATTAGAGTATAAATGTATATTTATCATTTAATAAAATTTATTTTGGTTATTTTTTTAAAAAAACTATTTTTGTGAAAATAAATTAAAAAATGTTATTATTCTAGGAACTTTTTTTATTTAGTTATTTAATATTGCCTTCCAAGTTGACTCGTAATCAATTTTGCTTTCCAAGAATAAATTTTCCAAAAACATTAAAAACAAACGAATTGATCAATATTTAAAAGTCTTTGCTACTTACCGCAGTACCCCACAAAATATGAGGACCCAATAGAAATTTACTTAAAATCACGACCACGTGAATAACACGCGGGTTAGGGTTTTTAGGCAATCAGCCTCATCGCATTGATACCTATAAATACCATTCGACTAAACCCCAATCTCAGAAAAACCAGCCGTCGACTTTTCTAGATCTCTTCTCTGCTCTTTAGTTTTCAAATTTAAAATTCTTGTGTTCTAAAAGGTTTTCTTCATGAAAAACCAGCTTGGGTTTTTAGTTTTTTTCTTTTAGACAACCTAAGACCTGGTATTATCTTGTCTGAAAGTAGTTTTCTTCGGTTTTTGATAAAAAAGAGAGTAAAAGGGAGATATGGAGGTGATGACAATTTCCCCAGATGATCGAAGCTGATTATACTGAGCGAATAGAATTTTCCTCTCATCAGAGGAAAGTCAAGCCAATTAGTCTGATCCTTCTCTCTTTTATTTATCTGAATTAGATTTTATTGTTGTGTTTTTTTTTTTAATTAAGTTTAAAGATATAGTAATGGAGAGTTGGAGGTGATGACAATTTCCCCAGATGATCGAATCTGATTATACTGAGCGATTTTATATTTCCTCTTCATCAAGAGGAAGTCAAGCCTATTTTCTGATCCTTCTCTCTAATTATTTATTTTTTTCCAAAGCGTTGATTTTTTTTCTTGTGAATGTATTTTATAAAATGCTTAGGCCACCATTACGCTTCAATGGAACCTGCGAATAGTGCAAAAAACACTTCAAAATCAGTCTTTATTTCATAAATTCTGTGATCGATTTTTATGGTTTTTGTGGATCCAAGCAATATTTTTTTTTAGAACCCACTAAGCACTAAGGTTCACCGATAATGGTGGCCCTTGTGATTGCAATGGTGATATGGAGGTGATGACAATTTCCCCAAATGATCGAATCTGATTATACTAAGCGAATATTATTCTCTCTCAACAGAGGGAATCAAGCCAATATTCTGATCCTTTCTCCTTAATTCTTTTATTTATGAAAGCTTCGATTTTGATTTCAATAACTACTTAAGGTTAAACTATTAAAAGTTCTGATAAAAATGCATATATATCGGCTGGACATGATTGGTTTAACCGGAATCTAACAAGTATGAATTGACAACAATAACTTATTGCAAACTGGCAAGTAACAATATCTAAGCCGGATTATATAAAATACAAATCTATGAGACTATTAGAACCGGAGTAGAGTGAACAAAAAATGATTAAACAGTAACTCGAACAATATATCTTTAAGCTAAATTTTAATTGTCCTCTAAACTGTTCTTAACTACCTCAAGAACCAGACAATAGCTGTTTACAAATTGATTGGCAAACGACGTCGCATTCGCATAAAAACGGCGTTATTGAACCCGGAGATGGAGACGTATTCGAAAAAGAAGAATTGGATCGTGTCTGCTTGTAGCTCGCCAGTGATTCTCTTGTCTGGGAAGCAAGGATCAATGCTTGCATTAGCATATTTGCTAGCTGGTATTTTCTAAGCAAAAAGCTTTATAACAAATATGGCAAATCAGGCCATTAAGGTTAAATAACTCATGCAGTTAAATGTATATGTAGGCTATTGTATAATGAGGCTGGAGGGTGTACAGAGAAGAACCAAATCAGATGGATAGAACAAATTCTCAAAACTAGATCATCTGTGTGTTGGTGCAATGGAGTCTTCTTTCCCCATGCATGTTTTTCGCCAGCGGGCATTGGTGTGCCTTTGATGGCCTCCGTTATGGAGCTGCATTTGTTGGGCAGGTCCCAAGTTTCAGACTACAATGGAGTCTTCTTTCTATATATGATGGTTTTTGCTTTACATCTTTTCTTCAGGTTTGATGAGTTTGTGCTTTTACAAGAAGCCATCCTTTTGACGATTGAGACATTTGGATTCTCATCATCCTTTCTGTACTTGGACTTCCTCTCCTCGTACCAATCCACTCTCAAACACCTCAGGCTCATGGAGAAAAGCGTCACCAGTTGTTTCAAGTAAGATATATCATGGAGATTCACCAACAATATGTTTAATTATATTTTCTTTCATTCTCATCAGATGTATATGCTCTATGGAGTTATAGCTGATGATCATCTGATGGTAACACACAACAATATCGCTCAGGCTGTCTCTGTGACTAAAACTAGGCATGGCCATTCGGGGTCCCAATCGGGTTTCAGTTTTTCGGGTTTATCAAAATCAGCCCCATTCGGGTTATATGAAAATTCGGTTCGGGACCGGTTCGGGTTCTATCGGGTTCAGGTCGGGGTTAGTAAATCTTCAAAGAACCGGTACAACCCGATGTACTTTCGGGTTCAGGTCCCAATCGGTTCTTCGGTTTAAATGTACCTGATTTATATCTACTTTGTAACCAAAAAGTAAGTAAAATCGGTTCTTCGGTTTTAAAATACTTGATTTATACCTATTTTGTAACCAAAACACAAATAAAATCGGTTCGAAAAAAAGAAATGAACATCAAATGTGATCATTCAAAATCAAGTGAAAGGTAAAAAGAAAACCAAATAAATGAAACATAAAACGAAAACCAAGTTCTCATGAAATGAAAACATTATTCAATGAAAACAAAACCAAAATCTAAAAACTTCAACCTTCAACCTTCAACCGCCACCTTCAACCATCAATTTTCATATAGTAGATAATTATTTTAGATGTTCAATATATTTTGAATACATATTAGGAATTGAGATCATGTTTGGTACGAGTTCTTTTTGGAAATTTTGTATGTTTCGGGTTCTATCGGGTATTTAGTTAGGTTCGGGTTCGGTACGGATAATAGGGTTCGGTACGGATAATACCCATAACCCGAAATACCATAAAACAAGATCCATTCGGTATTTATGCCGGGTTCGGATCGGTTCGGATTCATTTTTATCGGATCGGGTTCGGTTCGGGTTTTCGGATTCGGTTTATTTGCCCAACCCTAACTAAAACATTGCTCTCTTATCCTTGCAGGTTTGGGGTTTGTTTGCTCCAAAGTTTGTCTTTGACGTTGTTGGTCTCATCCTCACAGATCTCCTCATCTGTTTGGCTTCAGCTTACTATCTTTGATTCATACTTGCAACTGATTATGATATATCAGTAGATTTTTGTTTACTTTGATATGAATGTAAATTTTTTTTTCAGAAAATATATTTTGAACATTGATAAATTAATGTTACAAATCTCATAACCTACCTTAGGTACCTGATAGATTATTTATTTTCTCATTACAATAAGAGATACAATCAGCAAGAGTTCTCTTGTACCTTAGCCTCCACTGCACTGACAATCTCCATTTACTCATTATCCTCTTAATCTTCCCAGAAAATCCCCCATTTATCAAATCCCACAAATGATTCGCCTCTAGAAAAGAACGTACTTCACTTCCAAAAGCTTCTACTTCTCTCTGCTCCAGACGCAACTCAGGGTCTTGAAGCTTATCAATATCCTGAAGAATCCCTCTGTCCTCTTGGAGAGACGTTGGCAGATCCTTTAAAACATTTCTACATCTCTCTGACACCCACTTCATGACTAGAATCTCATTCTTCACAGATATCTGAGAACCAGCATAGACGAGGCGCATAACCGACTTGTCACGCTGGCTCTGTGGGGTCAGCCACAGTCTCAACGTGGATACAAGCGCAAAAGATGGTTTGCCGTCTTGATGAATGTATAAGGAGTCTTTAGGCCATGAAGAAGATAGAGCGTAAAGGCTGGTCTCTAGAGGAATAAAGACCTTGTCGTTTGAATTCTCTTCTAAAGTAAACCCATAGTGCTCAAGAAGCTCCAGATTCGTGTAAGTCCCGTAACATAGAAGAACCTACACCAACCCTCTGCAATCATTAGTTTCACAGCTGTAACAAAGGGTAGTTGAGAACTTGTACCTGTTCTCCTAGCTGATAATTCCTTCTTGCATAAAGACAATAAGCATTGGCATCTCCATCGAATCCACCATCTGTGAGCCTTTCAGACTGAGTCTCAACAACATGTCCTGCTTCCTCTGCATTATTCACAGTTTCAGGACCTTTTGGGGTATTCGAATCATCTCCAGGAGCATCATAGTTAAACAAGTCCCCCACAGGACACAAACACCCAGCACTGTCCCATGGAATATGCAGCGTCCGTGAAGATATCTTCAAACAGAGAAAAAAGAAGAGTTCGACGCTGTAGTAAGTTTGCAATCCAGACAAGAGTCATTGAACATGAAGTAGTTTCTTACAGTCGCAGAAGCCCAGTTCCATGCTTGAAGACTCTGAAACTTGGGCTTGAGATCTAACTCCTTCAACAACGTAACAGCTTCCTTCCACTCAGACTGAGACTTTGCTATAGCCTTCTCAGCAGCCCAAACAGCATCTTCAACCTAAAAGACATGATATCACAAAAACCCCATATTTAGAGTCAAACTCCCCATTAAAATAGTAACGAAAGGGACAGAACTTGTAAAGCTCGCTTCTCGAAATCACCGAACGTAGCCAAGAGATCATAGTCACGAGGCAAATGAACCAAGTAAGGGTACCAAAAAGAGCTCTTCCCTTTACTCATCTCATACAACAAGCAAACACTCAGTATCTGCAAATCACAAAAGATCCTTAAATTATGAGATTTTCTCAAAAGGGCATCACTGGAGAGAGAAAATAGAACCTGGGTCGAAGAAAGCGATGCGTGAAGATTGATAGAATCCCCCAAGTTCGGATCTTTAGCGACCATGGACTCTGTAGTCAACAGAGCGTTCCTCGGGACTTTCAGAACCAATTCTCCTTTCCTGAGCTCACGAACAGCTCCCAAGCCTCTCCTAGTTTCCATCAATTCGGGGGAAAGAGAGCAATGAGAAGAGAAAAAAGTTTAGAGATTTGAAAATGATCAAAGATCTGATTTTGTTTCTAACGCACCCGCCGGCGAGAGGGAAGTCGGCGACGGAGAGGGTACGGCCGAGACAAGAATCGCGAGATCGAGAAGGATAGGTGGAATCTGAAACGCCGAGCTCTGCTGCCCATCGGAGGAACTGTTCCATGGTTTGGTGCTCTGAGTCCATACTTCTTCTTCTTCCTCCTGGGTTTGTGATTTTCTCCTTAAACCCTGATTCTTACGGTTTCTTCGGTCAATTGTGGAAATGCTCAAACCGGTTTCAATCGTAGTGGTTTAATCCGGTTTGGTTCGAATTTATAGATCGTTAATGGGCCAATATGTTGTTTTTTGGATCTATTTGGGTTTGGTCCAAAAAGCTTAGATTCTTTTGAGGGGGGTGAGGAGGGAGTTTGAACAAAGTCAGACCTCTAATTTATGATGATGCCTTTACTTATAATGGTAGCTAAAAAAGGAGACAAAGAGATTAACCAAGAACAAAGGACAAAGTAAGTAAAAAAAAAAAGGACAATCCAACGCAAGATTGGAACAAAGTTAATTTTGAAAATTGATCAATCAATACAGCTAGCTGTTCTTGAAGAAATCTGGTGGGATAATTGATGGACAAAACTTCTTTGCCACAAACTTGTATTTGTGTTGACTATACTTGTCCCTTACAGCAGGAAGAGTAGAGACATGAGCGTTACTACACAACCGTTGGAGATCCATCACACACCCTCTCAATTCCATCGCTTCATACTGCGTATAGTGTCGCAACGTCGAATTCTGATTCACCAAAAGAAACAAAACATTTTTTACTACATGGCGCAGAAGGAAAGGGACAAAGAAAAGTAATATTTACATACCCACGGTCTTCTTGTTGGGTCTAGAGTATACTTAGCCAAGAAAATGGCAGAAGCAGCAACGAGTGAAGGAGGATGAGAGAGCATTGTGTACTCCAAAAGCGACAGTTCCGCAATGTAGCTGGCCATACACTCTAGCTGCATACACGGAGCCTCATGAACCCCTTGGGCAGCCCGAGAAAAGCGTCTGAAAATGTCAAGTTTAAAGATTCAAGGGGTTAGTAATATATTGTATATTTGTAATGTTAAGAAGCAATCATCTTTGCTACTAACCTTAGAAAGCACTTGACTGTTGGAGCTGACATTTCAAACTTCAAGTAATTCAAAACAGCAGATTCCATGTCAAGAACCTGCAAGTAGAGCCAAAAGAAATGATTTTATTTAGTGGATTTTGTTCTCATTTATCAAAATCGTGTAAAAGAAAAAAAGAAAAACACAAACCTCATCCTTGAGATATGTATTATCAGTAATATAGCAGAACTCCTCGACTTGTGGTGCACATACCTCTTCATATTTTCTGAAAACATTTAAGCATCATTAGATTCTGCCTAAGGAAAATAAAAAAACAATGACTGAAAAGAAAAAATTCGGTTTCTTACGCTGCTATCATCATACAAGCCACACCAAGCAACTGAAGCTTCTGTCTACTAATCACATTGCCAGATAGATATCTATCAATGTAGTTCACTGTCAGATACAACGTCTCCGGTACAAGCCTATACTCTTCTGATACCTGGAAGAAGAAAAAGAAACTTTTAATCACACATTTAACAAGATTGACAAAAAAAAGCCACCACATATCTGAATATAATTCACACCTCAACAAGCCAATCAACAAGGATTCCGCGCATAGTAGAGTTAACATCTTTCTGAACTGTCTCCATGTAGTCAACGGCAGGCTGCTTCTTTGCCTCGGCGGCACGGAGATGATTGTAAATATCACAAGCAAACGTTGCACAGAGCTGCGGATCCGCATCGTCGTTATTGTCGATGTTGATAAACTTATCCTCCTTATTCTCCGTTTCAGACAATACATCTCTTCTGACTGCAAGCCAACAAATTCAGAAAAAAAAACCCCCAAAAAAAAATAAAATTAAAAAAAAAAAACAAAAGTAGAGAGAAAAAGACAGACCATTAGTTGTTGTGTCTGAACTCGGGGTTATGTGTAGATTGCTAAATGCCTTCCTCTCGACAGCAGACACTTCTTCTTCACATGTAGACTTTGTCTCACAGGCATTAACGCAAACAGGTTGTGTTGTTGGTGGTGCCAACTTCAATTTCGCAGACTTGTTCGGACAATGTGCCTATAAGCAAAAATCAAAATCAAAACCAGAATTTAAAAAAAAAAACAAAACAAAAAATTGATCACAGAGGAAGCAAAACAATTACTTACGGAATCAGCAGAAGATGAATTTGGGAATATTCGTGAATCCTTCCCTTGATTAGTGATGTTACCCAGTGGGGCTCGTTTCTTGGCCACCATAACCGCCGTGTTAGAGATCGGTTTCACTGACGACGAAGAAGATGGTGGTCCGTGACGTTTCCTCATCGACGATTCCGTCGACGAGGTGAAAGAAGGCCGCCGGTTCTGATTAGTAGTCTTCGACATTTCTCCAAATAAATGAAGGAATGGTTTTTTTTTTTTGAATTTATAAGAAAGGATCCTATCCGTTGTTTTGACGGAGCGTAGGCAAATTTAAATTCCTATGTCTGTGACTTGCATCACCCACCTATTTTAAGTTAATGCCACGTCATCGGTCTTGGGTATTTTTTTTTTTTTGAATTTGAATCTCAGACACCGAGAAAAGATAATTCAAATTCGAATTTCAAACGGTCACTTTTGGTGCTTCTCCTTTTTCTAAAGCCTAGGAGATGTATTTTTTTTTTTAAAAACATTTCTTACCATAAGTGAACTACGATCTGATTCAACTGTTTTTTGTCCTTATATATAAAAAAAAGTTGAACTTTTATGATTGTTCAAAAAAAAAAGTTAAAAGCTTTTTAGATTTTTTTTAACTAAAAACTAATTCTAACTAACTAGAGATTCAAAAAGTCAAATAGAAAGAAACAATATTCTTCTTTTTTTTTTTTTTGAAACACTAGAAACGATATTCATATAAACAATAACTAAAGGAAGATTTTGAGCATAATGTACGTGTTAATTGTTGTAAAACTGGACCGGATAGAGCAGAGTCGCAGCTAATAATTTGAGAAATAGTCTAGTAAACGGAACACCGGATTTAACGTAGAAAACCCCAAAGGGTAAAAACTACGGACAAGGTAGAAGAATTTATTACGAGAAAAATAATAGGAGTTACAACCTCTCAATTATAACGGAGAAATCGATTAATAATTTTCTCGTTATAATAGAAGAAAATATCCGAACTCTCTAAATAATTTTCTCTCAGCCCGATCCCAAATACCCGTAAGAGATTATAGAATTTTTTTTTTTTTTTCTCTCTCTCACGTTCTTCTTCTTCTTCACTTCTCTTTGTGATTTTGATTTTGGGAT